>NC_142758.1:49138926-49290110 GCF_054948205.1 Urtica dioica subsp. dioica
TTATACAACATCGACTTAGCAGGATCGCATATCCATAATCCTATTCAAAAAGTTTTTTTTCACTAAATGTAAGGAATTCCTAGAAAAGAGTCGAATCGCACTTTAAGCAACGTTAAGAAAATTATTTTGACGAAGACTACATATTTTACCAGATCAATTCTGAAGCTACACGACTTGGAAGATCGGGATTAATGATCTGGCATTCAATCCCTTGAGGATTCACCTGAGAAATCAAAAGCAAACGACTTCAAAAACAATATTTATTGTAGCCGAACGAATGATAAAAGAACAGACTAAACAAATTTCTAAAGGAATTTAGCAACAATCAATGTGAAATAATAGATAATCTCACCACCGAGATCGTTTTGGGTCTGATTGAGAGCCACACTAGACCAGCCAGAATGTTCGTCACAGCCAAACCGAGCGTCAACAAATCAGCTCTTGATTGAGAGCTAATTATGCATTCAACAAAAAATTTCAGTCGAACACAAATTCAAACTCAAAGTAATGCACAAACAAAAGCTCTTCACTGTCAGTGTCAACAAATGAAAACAGTCAATGCTACTTCAAAGAAGCATCCATTATTCAATCATACCATAATTCACTTCAACAGTAACAAGGAATCGAAATGCACGTTGAGATTTCAGAGGAACACAGAGAGAGAGAGAGAGAGAGAGAGAGAGAAATTGAATTTCCTTCCATACCTGCTTGCGTCAGCAACGGGAGCGATTCCGGAGACGGCGCGATTAAAGAGAACGGCGAGGAGAGAGAAACCGCCGACGTAAATCGGAAGGCTCCGAACGAGGTCGTCGTTGTTCGTAACCCAATCGGCAACGAAATCTCTACTCGGCTTCGGTCCACTGTATCGTCGTTCCTCGGAGCTCGCTTCCGAAGAAGAAGCCCTAGCGCCGCGGCGAGCGAAACGACGCAGAAATTTGCGTTTCGGAGTCCATGAGACTGGACTGGCTCGGAGGAAAACGATTCCCGCTTCGACTGAAATATGGTTAGAAACGGAGAGCATTTGAATGGCTTTCGCGGAATTAAATCAAATTTGGGTCAAGTTTAAGCGCCGCGACTGTGAGAGAGAGATATTTTACTATTTTGTTTTTCTTTAAATGGGTGAAGCTGATTGTATGCTCCGCGGTCTATAATAACGACGTGTGCTCATTGAAATGTAACCGTTTGATTTTTTTAAACCTCGAACGGTTGAACCGCCCCGTATTAAACCTCGAAAGATTTGGATCCCCAGAATGTACGCGGCTTCTCCTAGATCCTTCGTATCGAATTGTTTTGCCAGTCAGACCTTAACCTCAGATAACTTACCCACGTCATTACCAATGAGTAGTATATCATCGACATATAGCACCAGAAACACAACTTTGCCTTCGTGTATTAACTTGTAAACACAAGGCTCATCTATTGACTGTTCAAAGCCGAAGCTCTTTACAGTTTCATCGAATCTAATATTTCATGACCTAGATGCTTGCGTTAGTCCATAAATGGACTTAAGTAACTCACAAACCTTGGTCTCTTGACTTTCTTCCACGAAACCGTCTGGTTGAGCCATGTAAATGCGCTCGTCAAGATTGCCATTCAGAAAGGCTGTCTTGACATCCATTTGCCAGATCTCATAGTCGAGAGCTGCAGCTATGGATATGAGTATGCGGATGGATTTAAGCATCGCGACTGGCGAGAAGGTTTCTTCATAGTCAATCCCTTCTTGTTGGGTCTTGAGTAGAAAATAAATTCATTTGAACCGAAAGATTTTCAGTGTCAACTCTTTAATGGAGTCAGTTGACATTAAGCTAAACTTGGAAAAGGTTTGTGAACTTTTGAGTCCAAGTATTTTAGCTCAAGCTTTGTTCATTTGGATCCATGAGGTCACTGTCACGAATCACATCGAATAGGAATAGTTAAACTGGAAGCTAAGTCAAAACAAGAACGAAAATAGTAAAAAATGTATTTTTGTCTTTTGAGACAAAGGATGAAATGAATGTCAATAAATTTTTTGACAAGTTCATTTGATGACTTAATGTCACTCGGCCATATTAAAATAATTGGGCCTTGTGAATTAATTTCATTTCATAGGAATTTTATTGAAAATTCTTAATGGGCTTTTTTCATGTTGTCATGAACAAGTGGAAAAGCTTCTAGAAGGCCTTTCTTGAATGAGATAGGCGTTCAACATACCCAAGAGAAAGAGAAAATATTTTGTGCATAAATGTATGAAGATACTTGCCAAAATAAAAAGAGGAAACAAATTTCCCCTAAGAGGAAATGAGGTAGGCGCCCAAGAGAGAGACAAAAGGCAAGGCATGGAACAAAATAGGAAACAAATCCAAGGATTAATGAAGCTTACCTTGGCCGAGTATGTCATAGAGGAAAAGATGAAATTGGCTCATGAATATGTGATATTATATAGAAGAGGAAACTACCTTATTGAATGTAAGACCTCTCCTATAAATAAGAGCCTCATTCTTCTCATTTTTCTCATTCCACATAAGTTAGAGATTGAGAGCCTCTCTCTCTAGAACTTGTGGTTGCCGCCCTTTCCTCTCTCTCTCTAGTTTATTTTCGATTTTTGTTTTGGCACCTAGGTCCTCATTTGACCTAGTGTTTAGCTCTGCGACTTCAAGACTCGTTCTTAAGTCGTAGTGTTTAAAAGTGATCACTCACTGATTCCTTTTATTTCAAGTGATTTAGTGATAGAAACTTTCGTGGTTGCTCGAGGTACCGAGGAAAGAAAGAGAGACGTGCTGCGAGGGGAGACGAGCGTTGCAAACTTTCCAAAGGCTTCTCAAAGTTCAAGCTTCAAGAAAGGTTAGTAAACTTCTAATTATAGTTTTTATTTATATGTACTTGCTCTTTGTCTAGGTTAGTAAAAAACTGTTTTTACTTGAAAAGAATTTTTTTTAAATTCCGCCGCTTTACGAAGCGTTAAACATTTTCTTAAACCCTAGATCAATTCCAACAAATGGTATCAGAGCTTTGGTCAAAGATTAGCATGTACATGTATTTAAAAATATGAGCTTGAAAATCGTTTTCGAAAGTTTACTAATTTTGTGACAAGTTAGAATTGTTATCTTAGATTTTTTTTAATTTATTGCTCTTGCCTTTAAATTAAAAATCATGTTGATTTTCTATGAGTTTGGGATGTTATTAAAACACATTAGAATCAGTTCTAAAAGTTTTTAATTTTTTATATTGAAAAACATGTTTTAAAGGTTTGAGATTTTTCGAGTAAATTTTGTGACTAGTTATATTGTCTTGCTAGTTTCTTTTATTTACTTGAATCGTTTTATGCATGTTGTTATTTCTTTTATACAATGTTATTACCTTGCTAATAAAACACAAAATAAAAGCTTTAACAACATCCTAAAACGTTCCGTTACACTAGATTCTTTTTCGCACCTAAAAAGGACCAAGCTTTAATTATTTATTTTTCTTCGAGCTGGAGTAAAACCCGCAGTAAAAGTGACATAACTCTCTGCTCAGAAATCTAAATTTAATGATTCTTGAATCAAATTAAAGCTCTATCTGTCCTTTGTCCAATGCCACCGGATTTCAGGTAAAAAGGACACCGGAACCGCCAGTTATGGCGATTTTACTCCGAGGTGCGCGGCTGTTCCGAAACTCCAGTTTTTTTGAATTTCGGATTTTCAGCCCTACTACCATGAGTTATAGAACTCTAATGAGAAAAATTTCTTGAGAAAAAATGTTTTTCATAAGATTATAAACATGATGTGTAAGATTAAAATGTTTTGATTTTTGAAAGTTTAATTGAAATTGAATTTTTACAAAACTAGTTTGAATTTTGAAAAACCGTTTTCACTTTCAAACTTGAAAAATATTTTGTCATCCAAATCAAATAAATTTTCAAAATGTTTTCAAAACTATATCTATATCACATATGTTCAAAATCTATATGCTCTTGAAAATTTGAGTGGGAGGTCTCCTTGTAGACAAGCCGAAAAATAAAAAGATGTGTAATCTCAAACTTACAAGTGTTCGAGTGAGTTGAAGTTCACACTTCCCTCACGCACTTTCCCGAAATAGAAAATAGGAAAAGATCGAGTATGTACCTTGTGCCTTTATGCACTAATACTGCTCTGAACATGAATATCTAGGATTCTCTTCTAGTTGTCCGCTCTATCGCTCTATAACTAGGAAAATCGTTTCCGAACTTATAAGAGTAGATGAACCAACTCCAAAAACTAAGTGGGAGGGTTATACTTGTTGTTTGTAACCCACGATCCCCAACACTAATGAAAAGTGCAATTGTCGCTAGACTAAGAGTCACCCTCGTGGCCCTCTCTTAAATGAGAGTACTCAAGGGCGCTTTGCACTGATCATTGCTCAACGAGCTAAATCCGAAAGTGAGACAATGAGATAAGACCTCCCCTCGGCGGATTGTTTTTCAAAGTCGATCTTTTGGACGAAGTGGTTGGTTACACACTTAGACTCAATCCCTAGTAATCCTCCCTCGAGGCCCTGCGAAAGGATGTGAGTGATCAAACCAATTTAAAAGGTGGCTAGTCAAAATGGTGTATTGACATCTCGGCTAAGCATTAATGATGTGTCATTTACTTATAAATGGAGATTTTTTGCGGCCTTCCCTCGAAGGAGTAAATTATCGTTTAGTTTATAACACATTTGGATTTTATCAAGTCTTAAACAAACTTAAATCCTAAACCAAAGACTAAATCATAAACTTGTTTCAACTTTATTAAGCAACATGTCTCTCAACACTCTCTCGATCATCCTTTCCTCGAACAAACTCGAAACCAAAAACTACGTAGATTCGAAACATAACCTCGACATAATAGTTACCGTTAACAAGCACAAAAGGGTACTCACCACCCCATGTCATCCTCTGACGAATAATGATTCGACTCAAGAGGACAAAGACGCCTTGGCGGCCTGGCTTCGATCCGATGAGATTGCGAGGTGCTATATTTTAGCATCTATGAACAATATGTTGCGACAACAACATCGTGACTTCAAGACTGCCACCGATATGCTCAACAATATCCACGAGATGTTTGGAGGGCAAAGGCGTCAGGCAAGGCAACGAGCAGTCCGGCACTTTATGAACTGTCATATGAAGGCTAGGACTCCTGTTAGAGACTTTAGATACTGATCATTAGTTTTCTGAATAAAATGGAAATCCTATGATCTGAGACTGATGGGAAGAATGTCATAGATATGATCTTAGAAACTCTCCCCGCATCTCTTGATACCTCCAAGATGAACTACTCCATAAACAAGTAAGAGTACACTGTTACCAAGCTTATGATGGAACTTCACACTGCTGTAGGTCTCACTAAGAGAAAGAGGAATAAAAGAGAGGCACATGCTACTGAGCACAAAGCCTCCGCCTCTGGAACTAAGAAGAGACCTCATAAGGCCGATAAAAAGAACTGTCTTGCCTATCTCAAAGCAAAAGAACATAGTATTGTACTAGTTACCGAAGCATGCTTAGTAGCTGATAATGTATCAACGTGGATTCTTGACTCCACTGCTACTAATCATATTTGATGTTCCTTGAATGGTTTCAAGAAAAACAAAAGCTTAGAGGAACGCGAGTTCTGTTTCAAATGGGGTGATGGGAGCCTGGTGTCTGCGAAGGCTGTGGGATCCGTGATGCTATCTTTTGAAGACTGCACTTTAAACTTGAATAATGTTTATTTTGTTCCTACCTTTGGGAAGAACTTAATATCCGTTGCTCGTCTTCTTGAGCAAGATTATTGTTTAAAGTTCATTAAGAATGGAATTCGTATTTCGTTTCCTGATAATTCTTTTGTCACTGATGCATGTATGAAGAATGCTCTTTTTTTACATTTATCCCACTCAACCTTCACTGTTAGACACCGAAATAGATAATGATCTTATTAGGGAGCCAAAGAGGATCAAACTTTCTGAATCCTCCGATCTAACAAAATCAACATACCTATGGCACTTGAGACTTGATCATATCAGTCTAGATATGATTAAGAGACTTGTAAGGGACGGTCCACTCCAAGTCTCTGCAATAGGTTCACTACCTACTTATGAATCCTGCACAGAAGAAAAAATGACTAAGCGACCTTTTTCCGATAAGGGTCGAAGAGCCACTGAGTTGCTGGAACTAGTACATTCTGATGTATGTGGTCCGCTCAGCCAACAGGCACGTGGAGGATACGAATACTTCGTTACCTTCACCGATGACTACTCGCGATATGGTTTTGTCTATTTGCTCAAACACAAATCCGAGACCTTTAACGTATTTAAGGTCTTTAGGGCTTTAATGGAAAAGCAAACTGGCAAAGTGATCAAAACCCTTCGATCTGATCGAGGTGGTGAGTATATGTCTGGAGAGTTCGATGACTTTCTTAAAGAAGAAGGCATCACTTCTCAGCTTACCGTACCTGGCACACCTCAACAAAACGGAGTGTCAGAGAGAAGAAACCGAACTCTTATGGAGATGGTTAGATCAATGATGAGTTACTCATCACTCCCTCTTTCCTTTTGGGGATATGCCCTCGAAACAGCCGCTTATATTATGAACCAAGTTCCGTCCAAGACGGTTCCTGGTACTCCTTATGAAAGATGGACTGGCCGTAAAGTAAGTTTGAGCCACATCCGAATTTGGGGTTGCCCTGCACATGTGCTAAGGCAAAAGACTAGCAAGTTGGCTAGTAGGTCAGAATTGTGCTTGTTTGTGGGATATCCAAAGGAAACCAAGGGTTTCATCTTCTATAGTCTCGAGGACGATAAGACTTTCGTTAGCACGAATGCTCGTTTCCTTGAGGAGGACTTTATGAAGGATGCAAAACCTAGAAGCAAAATTGTGCTTGAAGAAAAGTTGAGTGAGGAAGCTTCTACCTCATCTGTAAGAACTGTTCTTACCCCAACTGAAACATAACCTAACTCATCAGAATCTCGTCAAGTAGTACTTCGACGTAGTGGGAGGGCTACTCAAAAGCCTGACAGGTACATGTCTTATGGAGACTCTCTTGTAGCCGTCTCTGACATGGATGATCCTGTTTCCTATAGCCAAGCGATGGCTTGTTCTGAATCAAACCTTTGGCTTGACGCCATGAAAGTTGAAATGCACTCGATGTATGTCAACAAAGTCTGGAAACTTGTAGACCTTCCTGAAGGGATTAAACCCGTAGGGTGTAAGTGGATATACAAGAAGAAAATGAGTCCTGATGGGAACGTCGAGACGTTCAAAGCACGACTTGTGGCGAAGGGTTATCCATAGATTGTCAAAGAAGAATGCGGAACCGGGGCGTACAAGGTCCAAAAATTAGACGGGGAGATGGAAAGAAACCCTTGGAATGCCGAGCACTTAAGAAAATTTTATGTTTAGTTTTTATTTTCAAAAAACGGCTTGGCCGTATTTCCTGTAAATTCCAAAAAGCGGCATGGCCACCCAATTTAATGAAGGCAGACTATTAATCATATTTCTTTTATCTTTGCTTTTATTTTTGAACCCCAGTCTAACTTATTTTCAAATAAAACTATAACAATAAGTGAAAGTTTGAGATAAAATAAAATAAGGCCCAACAGAGCCATTAGAAAAATATTACAAAACAGTCCGACCACTGACTATCAGTTCAAAAGCCATTCGAGTCGAAAAAAAAGAGGAAAAACAGCATTTACTGTTCCTTATAGCTGCGCCCCGGCCTCCGTGCCCTCCGCCGCCTCCTCCGGAACAGTTTCGGACGACTCCATGTCAGCGTCAAAATCTGTGGTATCCAGATTAAGATTCCGCTTCCGAAGGAGCTCCAACCCGTACTCCATCCTAGCCGAGTAGAGGTCATCCCTCATATCTTTATATTCGCGGGAAGCCTTGTAAGCCTCCACGGCTTCGACAGCCACGGTATCCCGAACTCTCTAAATCTCGGCTTAGACGGATTCCAGCTCGGCGCTCCTGGCCCGAAGTTCGACCTTAGATTTCTTCGCCTCTGCCTTGGCCACCTTTTTCTCTTTGAAGTGTTGTTTATTGCGAGAGCGAAGAGAAGCGAGCTCGGACCCAAGCGTGCCAGCTAGTCGGACCATACCAACAAAATCCTGCAAACAAAAACAAAAAAGGAAGTAACAATTAGAAAAAATACACAACTATCTAAATAAATAGATCCATTTACCCTGGCGGAGAGCTCGGCGTAGAGGGTCAGGGCCTCCTCGGTAGATTTTTCGCGCTGGGACTCCACCTCCTCGGCATGGATTCGTTCCTGAAGAAACGAGAAGGCTAGAGCAAGATGCACTTGGGCACCGGAAGGCTCTGGTGCATCGGGCGAAATGACCACCACTGGAGGCTCGGATGGCTTCTAGGGGCTGGAAACGGGGGCCTTGGTTTTTTTCTCGGGAAGTTCCCT
Source organism: Urtica dioica subsp. dioica (assembly GCF_054948205.1). Classification (NCBI taxonomy): domain Eukaryota; kingdom Viridiplantae; phylum Streptophyta; class Magnoliopsida; order Rosales; family Urticaceae; genus Urtica; species Urtica dioica. The sequence goes on from NC_142758.1 coordinate 49,147,290, forward strand.
ACCCTTGAAGGAAGAATTCTTTCTTTTCGGGTTCCTCGGAACCTCTTTGGGAGCGGCCCTCCTTCCCATCTTTGAAAGAGACTGAGCAAACCTAACTTATAAGAAACTAGCAATAAGAACGCAAAAAAATAATAAATATACTTACTACGATAGGGGCGACCGTAAAACTTGTCTAAAAAATCGGGGTCGAGAACGGTGAACTTGGAGCGGTCTTGCTCGGATAGGTCAAAAATTGTCGAACGGTCCTCGAGCTCGTCCGGACCGCACACAGGTAGCTCACCTAAAACGTATCCAAAGACAAGTTAGTAAAGCCATAAACGTATGTAATAATAGACAAATGCTATCTAAACAAAACCGCACTGAGCTCAGAGAACTTAGTAGGGACAACCTTGTCCCCCAAAAACCAATCCCCTTCCACCCAGAAAAAGTAATCCTTCCAATTCTTTTGGCTTGTCGGAAGGAAGGTAACTATTTTCTCGGAATTTTTCCGAGCACGAGCGTAGTAGAATCCGTGCTGGCCCGGGGAAGTCTTGAAGCTATAAAACTGGGTGAAATCCTCCAGGAGAGGAGTGCACTTATAATGTTTTGCCCAGAGGGCGATAAGGCCTACAAATATCTTGTAGACGGATGACACGAGCTGAGTAGGAGCCAACCCTATCTCCGATAAGAGCTCCGCCACCATAGGATGAACTGGCAGGCCGCCAATCACCCTCAAAATTGACGCCTTAAACGCCACCTTTCCCGGAGGAGGGTCGCATGCGCGCTCGTCATCCCGAGGTGCAGATAGCCTAATCCCCTCAGGGATCTTGAACTCTTCATAAAGGCCATTGATATAGCTATCATTGACCCGAGAAGTCCATTGTTCGACAGAAAACTGCCCCTCTGTTCGTTCACGGGCCTCAAACACCCCGTCTTCCTCCTCGACCTAGGGGTCTAGCCACTCGGACCTGGGGAATCACGTCCGGAAGAGGACTGGTACCCCTCGCCTTGAGCTCGGGGGAACGTGCTCGGTCAGGATCGATATCAAGTCTCCTGTCCCATTCACGAGACTCTGATACGGTCGTCTCCGAAGAAATTTATTCCATGCAATCAAACTGGGAAGGATAAAAAATCTGATATTTTAGTTCCCGACCCACAAGCGCAGGATGAAAGGGTGGACGGTGGAACACCCTGGAGAGCTCTATAGCAAAAACAGGCCGGTCCCGACCAACTTCGGGAATGTGGTACCACTCACGATCCCGGAAAAAAGGAATGCTCGACCCGGAATGAAGAATCACTTCCTTAGGATCGGGCTCGGTCTTTCTGACTATGCGGGAGTCGATCCTTAAATCAGGTCGAAACGAGCCTCCCATATCCTATAAGTAAGGGAAAACTAAACATCCTAAGGCAAAATAATGGCACACCTCAGAACTCCGAAAACCCAAGAAATTACGGCCCCCAAATTTTTGCAATTCTATAAAAATCACCCCACCCATTGCAAGAAAACGAAATAAACCAGTGAGAAAAGACTTACCCAAAGATTTATAGTGACAGAAGCGCCGAAAAACAGACGATTAAAGCAGAAATCCTCGCCGAAAAAGTCGCCGAAATATCTGGAAACGCAGAGCGAATAAAGAGGAAGAAGAAAAATTCAAAATCGAAGACGAAAATGAATATGATCGACAGCTTCTCCCCCTTTTTATACGTGGCACCGATCGATCAAAAGAATGGTCAAGATCAAGCGTGTCGAAGAAGCCACACCGATCTAACGGCGGATGCGAATGGTCGCGACCCCCGTGAGCGAAACGACCGCGTTTAGAAACAAAAACGCATTTGACAAAGATAAGACGAACGCATGGTCGGCATAAATCCGAACAAAAGAAAAACTAGTAAGAGTGTAACGGTCTAATTAAATCAAAGATTAGACTTATTCTAGTTCCTTACCATTTTTACTAAATACTAAGAAACTGGAAGGCTGCTGTTACTCATAGAATCCGCGGAGATCAAACGATCTAGTCGATATTCCGAGAATAGAGATATCCGGCACTAGAGTTCGTACCCAAAGGTCCGAGAACTCATGAAGGTTAAGGAGCGAATGTTCATACTAACAAAGAACGGACCCTGTTACTCAGAACTTCGAAGAGAAGAGAAGACAATAGGTTTAAAAGACTAGTCTGACAATAAAACACGTGTAATAAATAATCAAAACATTCACCTCAACGGTTAACACGGAGGATAACGCAGATAGCCACCCACTCTTCATAAAAGAGAGTGTGGATCAAATAACTGCCAGAGGACGTGAGGCTGATTACCTCACGATCCATAGATGTGGTATGGTTTATGTGTTGTACAATTGTCTCCGACATATAATGGATGCTTCATATGTTTATACAAGTCAAAGCTCAAAACAGGATTAGCCGAGACCCCCTCCAAATCCGTATGCATTGTGCATAAGAGAACCTGGTTTGTAACTTTTAGTTTGCAATTACTCACGTATTACAATACCATACCAACTTAAAATTTGTTATTTTTATATTTCAAAACATGCATGAAAAACATCCTTGAATACTAAAGCAAATTATTTTTCGTGCATTATGATTTCAGATTCCGGGAAAATTATCGAAATATTATAGAATATTTTTTTGATGAACTTGAGCATGGATAAATGCGATTGAATAACATAAGAGCTTTTAGATGGATGATAGCATTGAAGATAAAGACGATGGACGCATGTGAGGTCACCTTTGGTGTCGACGATCACTTTCACATTTCGACTGCTCAATTGGACGGTCACGAAAAAATTCAGGGTCTGGAGCTTGATGCCCGAGATTAGCGGGATACGGGTCTTGTTCTTTGATGGTACCCTTCAAGAAAAGAAAAGAAAATAAAAAGAAATACGACAATTTAATAACCTAATAGAAGAGGAGGAAGAGGACAACATAGTGGAGCTTGATATTGAGCTTGAAGGCAACAATGTTGAACTTTATAGTATTTTGAAATTGTCCTGACTTAAAGCAATGTTTAAAAAAATGAAGGATGAATAAGGTGAGGACTAGGTATTACTCGATGATGCTCTATTTGTTTGTAGGTTCATGGGGTCGAAGAGCAAAAGCAGCTTCAATAAGAATAGTGAGGCCAGGTAGAATTTGGTGGGCCGAGTGATTATCCAACTGTATTAATAAACAATGATGTTTTTTTTTTTGCAAACTCTTTTTCTCCTTCTTTTGGAATTTGGTGGGCCGGGTGATTTTCCCATCTTTTATAACCTAACAAAACAACAATTTTTTTCACATATCTTCGTTTTGTTATGTTTTTATATTAAATCTTTATTTTGGCCGTAGTTAGATTGATATTGGTTCAATTTCGGGTCGCAAATCTTAATCAAAACACATACCAAATTTTGTATGCTAAATAAATTAGTATTAATCACTTGCGTCATTGCTAAATAGTCAACGTTTGGTAAATCTTAGATAAATAGGCAACGTTATATATATATATATATACAGGTTACATAGTTATTTTTTATCTGGATTAAGAGTGATAACTCTTACTCTTAATTACCGAATCTACATCACAACCAACTTAATATTATTCAATCAAGTAAGTCGCGAAAATGTTATGAAAATATTAATTTTTTAGAGTTTTTCTCTTAAATGTCTACAATTTCGTTCATATAATCTTTGCAATTTTAAATGCTTATTTTTTTTTCTTAAAAAATAGATACTTTTAGTTTCAATTATTATTTAATGTGATCGTAAGTTTGATATAGTGGTAATTACAAAAATTTGGTTCCCAAAATTGATTCTTACTTTATTTTTTCTTTCTCTTTCTTCCTCAAAGAGCGAGCCTTTTAATCCCGGCGAAGCTCGGATTTCTCTGGTCTCCATTCTTGTCTTGGCAAACAACGACAGGAAGCTTTTTTGTGTGTGGAAAACGGGATCGATGGGAAGAAGATCTATGGCGGCCGGTATGATTTAATTCAAAGTTTTTTTTGTGACTATTCAAGCTTTGATTCAAGTCAAAACGACATGCATTTGAAAAGAAATTCATAGTCGTGTTTCCATAATAGAGAGAATTGAAGAATAAGGACAACAAATGGGATATTAACATATAAAGAAAAAATAGAGAAAAAAATAGTGAAATTAAATTTCAGGGTTTTTGATAACGATCGACAACATTCAGCTCACGTGATGTCCACTTGTTTAAAATCTGTTATAATTTAGACAGAAGAGGGACTTTTAAAACGTTTTCAGAATTAAGAGTAAATGTTTGAAACGAATTAAATTAGAGGGCACTTTATTTTTTATTTTTAGTAGGGGCATTATCGACCAAAATTACATGATATATTAGCGGAGCATGCATTTCTGCATCCTATGGGGGCTTTGTGGGATTACCGCTAGACCAAACTAGCTACCACATTAGAGGACACTTTATTATTAACAGTGTAAAAGTTTGGGGGAAATTGTAATTAGCTTTTTTTATTTTTTTGTAAGAGATACCATGATAATGTTTTTTTTTAAAAGAACCAGGGCCTCTGAAAAAACCTCCCCGCCCCCGATATCGGTGCGACGGAGAGGAAAAAGAGGCCCCCCCATACTTCATTCAAATCTCGGCAATAGCCGAAAATCTCTCCCGCACAAGGGGCGGGAGATCCCTTACATGATAAAACCCAGTATTACCTACTCGATTCACCCACCGACACAATTCGTGGGCCAAACCATTAGCAATTCTAGGGCACCAACAAAAATGGGCTGAGCTAAATGGCTGTCGCAAGTCAGAGATCTGTAATTTCTACGCTACACCCCAAAAAAAAAGATTTGAACTTATTACTTGACTTTCTCGATTACTGAAAAAAATCTTTTGATAAAAGAAAAATATTAGATATTGTAGATTTTATCCTACTCAGTGACACAATAATTTCATTTCTCAAGAAATAGAATAAAAAAAAACCACATGGATTTCATATAAAATGTTTTCGATATATAACACCTTACATAGTTACATATACAGATGAGACAATAAGAGTGCAAGCGTAGTGTACACAAGAAAAAAAAAAAAAAAAGCTAGTCTTCTATCCAAGAACAATAATGGCGTACTGGCTTCTCTTACCCACAATTCTTCTTGTCGTTTTTCTCAAGCTCGTCTTCTTCACAAAAACAAAGCCGAGACTCAACCTCCCACCAAGCCCTCCGAGGCTTCCGATCATCGGAAACATCCACCAGCTCGGAAGAAACCCCCACATCTCTCTCCTAAACTTGGCCAGAAAACACGGTCCGATTCTCCGTTTGAACATCGGCCAAGTTCCGACCGTCGTGATCTCCTCGGCTCGGCTGGCCAAGGAAGTCCTCAAGACCCACGACTTGGCTTTAGCTAGCCGACCGAAGATCTTCGGCGCCAAATACCTCTTCTACAACTGTACGGACATGGTGTACTCTCCGTACGGGCCGTACTGGAGATACATCCGAAAGATCTGCATTCTCGAGGTCCTGAGCGTGAAGAGAGTCCAGTCATTCGGCTCTGTCAGAGAAGAAGAAGTCTCTCGGCTCGTCCGTCGGCTCGCCGAGCCGTACCCTGAGCCGGTCAAGATGAGCAAAGTTCTAGGGCTTTACGCGAACGACGTGGTTTGTAGGGTTTCCTTCGGGAGGGACTTCACGGAAGGTGGAGATTTCGACCGGAGGGGCTTCCAGAAGCTTCTTGAAGAGTATCAAGAGCTTTTGGGCGGACTTGACATCGGAGACTTCTTTCCTTCCGTCGAGTCTGTGATCGGATTCTTCAGCGGGACCAGGTCGAGGCTCATTCGGACTTCGAAGAAGTTTGACGAGCTTTTCGATCAGATCGTTGGGGAACATCTGAAGCCTAAGAGAGAGAGGCTTGAGACGGTTAAGGATCTTGTGGATGTATTGCTTGATATTCAGAGAAATGGTTCCGGTGATGATGACATCTCGTTGACCATGGACAACGTCAAGGCTCTCATTCTGGTAATAATTTTGCACAATATGTTTGGTAAGCAACTCAAAAACTGTTTTTTAGTTTTTGAGTTGAAAAAATTGAAAACAAACATTGAAAACATGTTTGTTAAGGTGTTTTCGGAAAAAAATTTCAAAAAATTTGAAGTTGTTTTGGAAAAAAGTAAAGAAAACTGAAAACAAATAAAAGGTGTTTTTGAAAAAAAATTTATTTCTCTTCTCTCCTCTTTCTCCTCATCTTCTCTTTTCATTCTTTCAAAAACAAAAATGAAAACTATACCAAACACTTTTTTCAGTTTTTTCACTTTCTCAAAAACAAAAATGAAAACTGTACCAAACAACTTTTTGAAAACAACTACAAAACAGTTTTTCAATACAACTACAAAAATTAAAAAACAGAAAACAAAAAACTTTTTGAATTAACTACCAAACACAAATATTTTTCTCTCTCTTTTTTTTTTTTTTTTTTTTTTTTTTTTTTTAAGTATAACAGTTTGTTAACATATATACTTTGGTTCAAATGTCCCTAGAATTTTTTTATTATAGTGTTTTTGTCCTTGATTTTTTTTTTCCTCTCTTTTTAGTGTTTTTTTTTTTAATAGGTGTCATGAAATTCAGCCCCTAGAACACTGTAAAATCAGTGGTGTTTTTAAATGATGTAAAAAAAGTTATAGGGACCACAGTATCACAATCATAGGTTAGGCCCGGGACCAAAACAGTACATGCTACAAGAAAAATAAATACTACTCATAAATGTTAAATAATATAGTCCAAGTTTGTATGCTTACTAAAATTTTTTATTATAGACGACACCATGCTTAATAAATTATTATAAAACTTATTCGAATCATTTAGAACATACTACTTTTTAGGAATTACTAGTTGCAAAGATGTATTTTCTCATCAAGCGTGTTTTTGCGCAAAAAAAAAAAAAAAAAAAAAAAAATAGTTTGATCCCATTTTTATATCAATCATTTGTATAAAACTTTTGAGATTATATTAAACTCAGACGTGTAAAAAAATTGATTTCTTATTGGTCGCAGGACATGTTTGCCGCCGGAACGGACACGACGTTCATCGTCCTCGATTGGGCGATGACAGAGCTGATCACGAATCCCGAAATACTAAAGAAAGCGCAAACAGAAGTCCGAGGAGTTTTGGGTGATCGAAGAACGGTTTCTGAGACAGATATCCCAAAACTACACTACATGAAAGCGGTGATCAAAGAGACTTTCCGGTTACACCCACCGGCACCGGTCCTAGTCCCGAGAGAGTCCATGGAACATGTCGTAATCGACGGCTACGATATCCCGAGAAAAACAAGGATCTTCATCAACGCGTGGGCGATTGGGCGGGACCCGGAGAGCTGGGAAGATCCAGAGAAGTTTTCGCCAGAGAGGTTCATGGATAGTCCGATCGATTTCAGGGGGCAAGACTACGAGCTCATACCTTTCGGGGCCGGTAGGAGGATGTGCCCGGCGATTGCGTTCGGGACGGCGATCGTCGAGATCGCTCTCGCTCAGATTCTCCACAGCTTCGATTGGGAGCTTCCACGTGGCGTTAGAGCACAAGACCTTGACATGCCTGAGGTTTTTGGCATCACAATGCATAGGAAATATGGGCTGGAAGTGCTTGCCAAGCCACGCTTTGTATAACTAACTAGGCAACTGAGTTGCATATGGTATTAATGTTGGAAAATTGTGTGGTTATTGATATTAACGAGAATTTAATATCAATTTATTGGCTAATTTGTGGCAAATATTCGAGTGAGGTCCACTCATCAAAACTGAAATGTTTTGACGGATTCTTATTCCTCGTTGCGAGATGTATAAGATCGGTTATTTATTTGCCAAAATCGTTTACCTTCATTGATCAAAAACGTTTTTGGATGTTTCAATGGATTTTTGAGTTGTAATCATGCACTTATGGGTTGGAGGTTACAACCATAACATTAAGGCTAGACGTTTTTGTTTTCAAAAGCCTTCAACACACTTTATGACTTTGATGGGCATTAAAATGTCATCATTGTGTAACGGTTTTGGGTCTAAAACCGCTATGATCATGAGCCTATAAAAGGCTGAGCATGTTCTCATTTGAGAGAAAGGAATGAGTCCAATGCAAACGCGCATCTGAGTCGTTCCAAGTACTTCCGTCCTGACCCAAATCTATTTACGAGCTTAGAACAATAACCACTGATCGTGAGTAGTCTATACTCACATGTGAGGATGGGTCCTCGATCCTCGATCTTTGTTGTGGGCGAAGATGCGTCTTTGATCTTTGCGTGTGTGAGGAGGGGTCTTTAATATTTAGTCATTAGCCTTGTCAAGTGCATTTGAATCAACATTTGATTAATAATTAGAAAATATTCAACTTAATGATATAGTATGTGATAATATGAGTGAAAATTGGTTAATCTGATGATGTGACAATTTGGTTAAAAATTAAGCTGAATAATTTTCAATTATTAGCAAAATTTTGTACTAAAATACAATTTTAACATTTCAAAAAGCTATATATAACTAAAGTACCCAATTTTGTATGTTTACTCACAAAGCTATCATAATTACATTCAACAAGAGATCAAATTGTCTTACGTTGATTATCAAACGCATTTTTAATCTCTACATAGGTAGTAAGTAGGAAGTATAATATTTTATTTTTGTAAATTTGGGAAACATAAAATACATAAGTGCAACATCAAGAGTTTTGTATACATATTTAATAAAAAAAAATTAAAAATAATGTATTACAAGGCTAAAAGCCTAAAATCTCTGATGTCGGTATCTCGTAAAATAATTTTAAGCGAGTAAAAAACCTCTCTCTTAAGAGTTTTTGAATTTTTTTTGCACTATTCTTGTAATTTAAGTATGTGATTTTTATCAAATTTTTTATATATAAAAAACAGCATCTTGTATGTGTTATTGCTGATGTCGTTAATGCGAACCAAAAGTATGTCGTCGAAAGTTGTCAACTCCACTATCTCCTTGAAATATGTCATTAAAAAATTATCATATTGATAAGAAAGTGTATTTTTATTTTTATACCAAGAAAAAGAGAGAGTAAAATGTACATCAATCTAAAATTATTCATGCAGCACTTTTTTGCTTTACACGATAGATACAGTGGATTTTCATTACATTATTTTGTCTGCATGTGAATAAATATTATTTAGGGAAAAGGATTATTTAGTCTTGGATCCCAAAATCAACTTGAGTTAGGCTCAAGTCACCATCAACAAGTTTGTCCGTCGCTAAAATTATGGTCCGCTCTAAGGTCTGGACCTCTTTTTATTATTTCGTGAGATCACTACAAAATCAATCGAGTTGGGCTCAACAAGTCACCATCACTATGAACTATGAAGGGTCCTAGCTAGCGAGCTTGGTATGAAAGAATGCAACAATGACGTGATTTACTTGAGAAATCCTCTTTTATTGAATAAAAAAAAAAATCCGATAGTTTTGCTCACCTTAAAAAGAAGGCGATCGAAAGGCATGAAAGGTGGATGGTTCGAAAGATTAAAAAGCCGAAAGAACAACTCTAGTGAATTCAGTGATTCAAAGTATTCTCGTTTACTCCGTGTCGACCTATAAGCTTCCAAAGACGTTTTGTCAAGGTCTTGATAAAATGTCTAAGAAACAAATTTTGGTAAAAGGGCTCGGGGGAGGGAAATCGATTCGTAGCCGCCGTGGGTTGGAATGAGCTTTGTAAACAAAAAAAAATGGGGTTGGAAGATGAATATTGATATAATAGGATTGTCAATATTTATGGGAAAACTAAAATTCAAAAAAAAATTGTGGTTTTTTTCGAAATGAGTGGGCACTTTGTTACCGAGCCCCAGAGTCCAGGGGGAATTGCTATAATTTATCTTAATAATAAAAAAAAATATTGCTACATGTTGGAAATTAATTATAGATTTTTTTATATACATTGATAAGACTTTATAATATATTGAATTCTAATATTATATTATCTTATCTTATAAATTTATAATTTTCAATCTTGAAAATAATAGAAAATCAAATATCTCATTCTAGTACTATATGTATCATATTTAAAGCGTGCATGCATGCACTTAACACGGAATTTCAAAATGATTAAAAATAAATATTTAATAAATTTAAAATTTTAAAATTATGTGTGAATCGTAAGTTTCGAAGAACGTGAGCCTAAATGTCGAAACTATAGCGGGGCTAGACTCAAGTTAAGGAGTAAGACTAGTTCAAGGAACGGTAAGATGAGGTGCACATGAGAATTCTCTACATTATAATGATACCTTATGGAAATGGATTGATGTGATAATGTTTATTGTTTATGAACAAATCCTACATAATTGAATGTCGCTTATTAAGGCGGAGCTGCCTTGGGCACAAGGGGGTCCAATGCCCCCCTCAGCTTTTAAAAATTATATTTTTACACCAAAATTTTATAATTTTAGCCCTCTCTCATTGGAATTCCTAGATCCACCACTGGCGGCCGGGTATATCTTCTTAAATAGGAAATATAATCTAGAGTGCAAAGTTGATATGACTTTATAGATTTCACAATGAACGATACATACGATTGCGAAAATAAGATGAAATCAACAATTTGTTTAACATACACATATTGTGAAGTGCTTGATAAAAATAAGATATTTGTAAACAACTAGTCTCTTCATAGAGGTGAGCTTAAAATAGAAGCCCAATTATCCACTTATTTAAGGAAATAGTCCATTTTTTTGTCATTCCAATATAGCCCTTAAACTGATACAATTAACCCTTCGTCACTTTCACTTCATTGGAGCTCCTGATTTGCAAAGCTTCGATTCGTCATAGCTTCAATACTCGGACGCGGATCGCATAACCATCGGAGTCAGTCGGATCGCACCGCGGGTCCACCAGTGGCGACGAGGACGACGAAGCCGACGATTGCGACGACGGAGATCTGCCTTACGATTACTTCAGAAGCGTTGCAGAATCTGAACCCTAGGCCAAGAATGCCATTGTTTTCATCTTCTTCTCCGGCGCCGAGAAAGTGAAACTTTTTTTATGATTTCGTTTAACTCAATAAGATTTTTTTGAATTTTCTTGTCGGCGGTCGGAGGACGGTCCAGTTTGATCATCAGGCCGGTTTCGGCGATTCACGCCGCTATTCCGATGGCAGTCAAGCCATTATCGCCGCCGGTGACCTCCGAGGTCCACGTAGGAAGAGACAGATGATGGTTAATATGATTAACTGTGATGAACCTCTTCTAAAAATTTCCTTTTTTGGTTGGCTAAAAGGGTCCGATCGAGATTGGTTGGCGAAGAAACGTAGTAGTGAATGCCAACACGAGTTGGTAGTTGGAAGTTGGACGAGACTGGCTAATGAATATTGCCGCCAAAACTTGTGTGTATCAAATTACTCTTCAATCAAAAGGGTCCCAAAACAGTTACACATCGTCACAAACAAGACAACATTCCATCGACTCGAACCACGTGACTACAGTTTAACCGTCCAAACCGACCATATCTTACTGAAACCTCATATATATTAGGTATATTATGTTGATTGAAAACTATTGAAACTTCAGACTTGATTAAATTTGGTTTCGGAATTGGAAGAGACCCAAAATTCTGATTCTAACCGCCTATTGTAACATCTATGGAAGTTTTAATTCCGTGAATAAGACAGAAGTATCCGCCTATTGTTATGCTCTATTTTTAATGTACATTTTTGTTTTCAATAAAATTGGACAGGTGAATTAATAACAAACGTTTTAGATTACATGTTTATCATATTCACAGCGCCAACTACTTCATATTTTTATACCTATGTTTTTCAATGTTAGATAAATACTAAGTTTTGTTTATCTATTTTTTGGAACTTGAAATTTTTTACTTCTAAACAGAAATTTCAGTTTTGGATAGCTGGTAATCCTAGTATTTAACGACTAAAAACTTCTATTCTGTTAAAAAATGAGAGGGACGTTCGAATGGAAGTGGAATGACATTTTCGTCCGAACAATCAAATTTAGGCCTAATCATTGACCGAATCAAGATTTATAATTAGAGGGACGAATTTAATATAAAAATTTACTCTAAATTTCATAGAGTGCGCAAGAGAAAAAATATTCAGAGATATAAGTAAAAAAAATCATATAATTTTAGATAAAATATTAAAAATTTAAACTTGAGATGCACATGTCCCGTGATCTTCACCTAGCTCGGTGAAACCAGCGGCCCAAATATCCTCCGCCATTAACGACCATGTTCAGAGTTTGGAAGCTCGCTCTTCCGATAAGCTCAACCTCGATCGACGGAAATCCGAGTTCCGTGAGCACGGAAGTACCGTCTTGAAGGCTCGGAAATTTTCCGGCCGTTTTGCCTCGGAAAGGTTCGCTGTCGGACACGGTTGTGCCGATACCGTCCGATAGCCAGGATGAAGCTCGGCTAATAAATTTAATTATTTTTATGACAAAAATCTAAATTACAAAGAAAAAGCAAGTAAGAAAATGCGACTAACTAATCTAAAGAGTGTCCCATTCTTTATCTTTATCTTTAATTCTACCTTTTACAGTAGTTGGTAACTTCGTATAATTTTTTTTTTTTTTGAGGAAACGTGGTCGGAGCCACGGAATATCATAAAAGCCCTCACGTATGGCGGAGGAAAACCGTGGTTACAAAGATAAGAGTGAAACAGGAACCAACGGAAAGAAAACATAAACAAGCTCAAACAAACAGGGCCCTAGGAGGCCGTGCGGGACCTCAACTCGCGATCATCGGCCCTAATGGCCTCTTCCGAACAAGGCGGGACTAAACCCAGCCAGGTCGAGGACGAGTGATGGTTAACCGCGTAGCGTGTTAGATTATGCGCAGCAACATTACAAAGGCGAGAAATATGCAAAATGCGAAAAACCTCAAGCTCCCTCACCTCTCTGAAGATGCGGTGCAAGATCGTCCCAAGCTCTGTTGCAGGCGTCACGCCTTCATCGATCATCTTCACCACCCCCAAGCAGTCAGACTGGATCTCCGCTCTCCTGCCGCCGACGCTGCGAACAAGCTCTATGCCCTGGAGGACAGCAAACGCTTCCGCAAGCTGGGGGGAGAACCCCCTAGCCAGGAAAAGCGTCTGCGAGGCGATCACCTCTCCGGAGTGGTCTCGAACTATGCAACCGACACCGAAGCCTCCACGGTCGCGAGCGAGTGCCGCGTCGACGTTAATCGAGAGGGTCCCGTCCCTAGGTGGGGTCCATCTGGGGGTCGTAGTCACCCTCGTGCTCGTCGGAGTCTCCCCAACCGTGGCCGCCCTGTACTCCTCGAGGAAGCTCACCGTCCACTGGACAAACTGAGGCTGGCTCCAAGCTGATCTCCCGGCCAAGACATTGTTCCTGTGGTTCCAAAGTTCCCAAATAATGGTAATGAAAAGCTCATGGAAACGAACCTCAAGGGTCTCAGTCGCTCTGAGGATAGCGTCGAAAACGTCGTCGTCTCTGAAGGGCGGAAGAATGTGGCCGAAGCCCACCTCTTTCCAGACTCTCCTACTCCACCTGCAACCCAAAAAAGCGTGGAAAACAGTCTCTCTCGCCTCCTGACAGACAGGGCAGCTTCGTCAGAGGTGATCCTCCTCTTAGCTAAGACTGCTCTGGCCGGGATCTGGCCTAAACAGACTCGCCAACAGAAGAGTTTCACCTTAGGAGGAACTCTCAAATGCCAGAACTTCGTCCACCACTTCTCCATCACCGTCGGATCAGAAGAGCTGGCGACTGGAGTACTGGCTCTCTCCATCGCTACACGGTAGCCGCTCTTGACGGAGTACTCTCCGTTCTCAGTGAAATGCCAGCGACGCACATCAGGATTATCTTCCCCACCACACGGAATGCTCAGGATCGCCGCAGCGTCCTCCACCCCGAACATAGCTGTAATAAGATCGACGTCCCAGCTACCGTCGAATCTCATAAGCTCAGCTACCCGCATATCGGGGGGAATCCAAGGGGGGTCGATCCAGGTGGCCGGTCTGTCCCTCGGAACCCAACTGTCGCCCATGACCAACACAGACTCACCGTCCCCGATCCGCCATCTCGAACCAGACTGAATGATCTCCCGACCCCAAAGAAGACTGCGCCATATGGAAGAGCTACACGAGCCAGGGAGAGCCGTCATGATATCACCGTCTGAGAAGTAGCTTTGTCTATAGACTCGTCCTACCAGGCTATCTGGTCTCCTGAGAAGCCTCCAGACACTCTTAGCCAGAAGGGCCTAGTTGGACTTCTCCAGATCTCTGAAGCCCATCCCGCCCTCTGACTTGTGTCGCGTGAGGTCCTCCCACTTGCACCAGTGGATCTTCTTCGTCGCCGTACCACCCCCCCACCAGAATCTGGCGATCGCCGAATGGATGTCTCTAATCAAACGGAGAGGGATCTTGTGGCAAGAGGCCACGTAACTGGGGATCGACTGAAGGACGGATTTAATGATGACCTCTCTGCCAGCCTGCGAGAGGGAGAGACCATTCCAACTCTTAATCTTAGCCCATACACGGTCTCTCACAAACCCAAAAAGTTCCGCCTTCCTCCGACCAGTGAACGCGGGGAGACCCAAGTATCGCTTATGGCAGTCCGTCTTCCTAACACCAAGGATCTGAGCCAAAACCTCGCCCTCCTCATCGCTAACCTCCGTACCGAAACAAACATCGGACTTTTGAAAGTTCACCATCTGGCCCGAGGCCTCTGAATAAGTCCGTAAAATGTCTGTAACCCTCTCACACTCGTCAGGTATCGCTCGGCAGAAAACCAAGCTATCATCCGCAAAGAGAAGGTGAGACACATGAAGATCACGGAACCGGACTCCTGAAATCGCTCCAGCATCCTCGCTCGCTTGAAAGAGGCTCGAGAGACCCTCAGAGCAGAAGAGGAAAAGGAAAGGAGAGAGAGGGTCCCCCTGGCGGAGGCCTCTGAAAGGAGTCACACTGCCCCGGATGGAGCCATTGATGTTGAAAGCGAATCTGACTGAGGTAACGCATCTCATGATAAGGTGAACCCACCGCGGGCAGTAACCCAGTCTAAGCATCATCGACTCCAGGTAGGCCCACTCAACCCTGTCGAAAGCCTTCGCCATGTCAAGCTTGAGAGACGCACACATTCCATTTCCGAAGCGTTTCCGCTTCATCGTATGGAGAGCCTCGAAACCAACCATGACGTTGTCGAAGATCAGTCTACCTCCAACGAAAGCGCTCTGGGACTCAGAAATAGCATCGTGCATAGTAGTCTTAAGACGATTGACCAAGCACTTGGCCACTATCTTATAGATCACATTGCACAGGCTAATCGGTCTGAAATCGCTGACTCGTCTCGGGTCCTCGACTTTGGGAATGAGGGTGACCACAGTATCATTAATGGTAGCCACCTCATCCCCGTCGTTAAGAATCCCAAGGCAGGTCTTCAAGACCGATTCGCCTACTACGTCCCAATATCTCTGGTAGAAAATCGCGGGAAAGCCGTCACTTCCCGGAGCCTTGATCGCATACATCGAGAAAAGCGCCTTTTTCACCTCCCCTGGCTCAAAAGGGCGCACCAACTCGGCGTTCAAAGCCTCCGAGATCCTAGGCTGAACGCCCGCCGAAACTAACTCAATACTCTGCGAAGAAGGCCTCGCTGAAGAGAAGATGTCGCCAAAGTAACCAGAGACGATCCTCTCGATCTCCGTGTCTCCACTATGCCAATCCCCGTGCTCGTCTTCCAGTCCTCTGATAGCATTCCTCTTCCTCCTAGAGGAAGCCTTGCGTGAAAAAGCTTCGTATTCTTGTCCCCGCACCGCATCCAGGACACTCTACTCCTCTGTCTCCAGTACTGCTCCTCCTTCTGAACTAAGGCGTCGAGCTGTCTCTCCTCCCGTCTGAAGAGCTCCATGCTGAAGGCCGGGCCCGATTGTCCCGCGAGCTCAACAATCTTCTTCTGCTTCTCAATCCTGTTTCTGATCTCTCTGTTCCTCTCTACACCCCAGTGGGAGAGGCTCTGTCTGCACTGACTAATCGCATCAGCTAAGCTCGGACTCTGATCACCACTCTGGCCCGTCCCCCAAGCTCTACGGATCCGCTCGTCACACTCAGGCTCACATATCCAAGACTCCTCAAAGAAGAAACGCCTCAGCCTCCTGCTCCGCCGGCGATCTCGAGATCCCGCTGTAAGAAGAAGAAGCGGTCTATGATCCGAACTCCAGAACCTCAAGTGTCGAACAGTGGCCGAAGGGAAAAGATCACTCCACTCGTGACTCGCAAGGCATCTATCAAGACGCTCCTCTATATTTCCTCTGCACCAGGTGAAAGGGTCTCCCTCGAAACCTAAGTCGTGGATGTCGCAATCCAAAATCATCTCTCTGAACGCCGATAACTGGCCGGGGCCTCTGTCTCTACCTCCTCTAATCTCAGAGTTGGAGGCAACTTCGTTCATGTCGCCCCCAACCAACCAAGGACCCGTGGAAGAGTTCCGGAGGCGACGAAGAAGCTCCCAAGTATGCCTCCTCTGGGTGCTCACACGATCCCCGTAGATACCCACGAATCTCCAACTCTCTCCTAACTCGCTAACCAGAGCTCCCTCAATGTGAAATCTCGAAAACGTCCCGAGTAGGAATCTCACAGGCTTCTTCCAAAGTAACATCAAGCCTCCACTCCTACCGAGGCAGTCAACCGTCATACAACCATCAAAACCCAACAAAACTCTCACCCTTTCAGCCCCCTCTCGCCGAAGTCTAGTCTCCGAAAGAAAAATAAAATCGGGGCTATGGTCTCGAACGTGGGCAAGGAGGGCTGACCTCGTCCCGGGGTTACCCAACCCCTGGACGTTCCAAATAACGCCTATCATTGCGATCGGCGGCCCTCTTCCATGAGGGGGCGCCGCTCTCTCTGTCAAATCGTCCTTAGTCGAATCCGAGGTGTCAGAAGCTCCTAAGTTAGTAGTACCCAAAACTGTCTCCGAGACCATCTCATTTGAGGTCCGTAACATCTCATGATCAAAAGGAAAGGAAATAGAGCACGGGAAAGAAAGACTAACCTGGTTCGCCTGAGGAGTAAGGGAAGGCCTCGTCTCGCGGCCGGGGGCCTGGTCTTCCACGTTCGACTTCCCCCCACCGGCTTCAAACAGTCGAGCCATCTTCTTCACGTTTCCGACTCGCATCCTCTCGCTAGATTTTCTCTTTCCCGGCCCACCTACGTCATCCTCGCCCACCATTTTGCCCATTTCAATTTCCCTCCCGTGGGAATGATCAAGCTTGCGGCCTAAAATAATTTTTTTAGGCGCTGGAGAAAACTTTTCAGCGGGCCCAGGCCTCCCACGGCCAGAAGAGGGGGGCGGCCCAGAGGCTCCAGGATGTAGCGTTCCCTTTAAATCAACTTTGGGCTTCGTGGGACTAGCATACTGGCCCAAGCCGAGAATACCATTGCTTTCCTCAGAAGGAGAAGACATTCCCTGGCCCAAATTCAAACTTAGCCCATTCCTGGGTATAGCCTGAACAATTTTCGGGCCCAAAGGGAAGCACCCAGCCTTTCCTTCTGAGGAAAGCCTCTGACCCGGTCCCACCTCAACAACTCCAACCTCGCGCCCCACACCAAAGGACAAGGCCTCCTTATCAGCAGCTCTGAATTTCTCAGAAGAGGCCACCTGCTTAGAGCCGTTGCCCCCAAAATCAGGTAAAAGAACCTCTCCTTTCGGAGTAGGGTAATGGCTGCCCCTCTCGAAATGGCAATCAGACCCGGAGCCCGAGACAACCGACGTGGCGGCTTTCCCGGCTCTTTTCCCCGGTTGAAGTCGGCGCGCCTCAGGGGAAACCTTCGCTGAGCCAGTGAGATCCCGGCTGGCTTCCTTCGTAGCAGTCCCGGTGGTCCTCTCCGGCGCGCCACGCGATTCAGACACAGCAACCCTCGGCACCTGGTCTTCATTCTCCGGCGACTCGCTCTGGGTTTCGCCGGGTTCCGCCGCTCCAACATTCTTCGCCGAGCCAGAGAGATCCCAGTTGGCTTCCTTCGTAGCAGACCCGGAGGTCGGTGGGCTCTTCGGCGCACCTCGCAGTCCAGGCTCAACGACCATCGGCACAGGGCCTTCAGTCTCCAGCGTCTCACTCAGGGTTTCGCCTGGATCCGCCGCTCCGTCCTTCGGTTGCGATTCCCTCTTTTCCGACCCTTGCGAGCCGCTAGAGTCCATTCCAGTGTGCCGCTTCTCGCCGTCGTCCCCAACCCCGGCTTGCCTGGCCTTCCTTCCCGTCCCAGAGGTTTCCACATAGTCCAAGTCCGGGCCGGCCCATCCCTTCTCTCGCCGAGATGTGACGCCATTGAAGGTCCAGGTGTCCTGGTTGGTTTTCTTAGGTTGGTCACCTCGCAGCCAGGTCCCGTACAGGGCCTTAACTCCCTTGTTGTTGGGTTCCTCGATTCTATCTTGGCATTCTGATTCGCCGTGATCGAGTCGGCCACAGCCGTAGCAGAAGTCGCCGAGCTTCTCATATCGGAATGCAGTCCAGGTCTTCCCTTCATTAGCTCCCAATTTGATAAACATTCCCGTCATTAACGGCTTTCCAATGTCGATGGCGACACGGGCACGGATAAAATCGCCACAAACCCGACCTTCCCTGGTTTTATCAACTTTTGTTACCCTGCCAATTTTTCCTCCGATAAGCTCTCCCATTCGCGTCGACCTGTACCTGGCAGGGATACCATGGAGTTGGACCCAGAACTCAACGAACCGGAATTCATCCACGTTGTTCTTCTCAGTCTCGGGATCGCTCAAGACCAGGAGGGCCCTGTCGAACGTCCACGGCCCCAAGTCCCACACACGTTTCTTATCCGCCGGCTTCTCAAATCGGAAACATAGAACACCATCTCCGTGATCGCTGATCTCCAGCTTCCCGTTCGTTCTCCAGATTTTGGCCATGACGGTCTTGAGTGCACCGCTGTTGTAGCCTTTATTTCGGAGCAGCCTTCCCAAGAGGCAGTCGGACAGGTCCACCGCCGCGCTCTCAAGATCTTCTTCTTCAAAAACCATAACCTCTCCGTCCTCTTCCTCTTCGATGCCCAGCTCCGACCATTTGTCGCACAAGTCGTCCATACTCAGAGAAGAGGAAGACAACCGGCCACACACACAGACAATTCTCTAGAGAGAAAGCTGAAATTTTTT
Organism: Urtica dioica subsp. dioica; assembly: GCF_054948205.1. NCBI lineage: Eukaryota > Viridiplantae > Streptophyta > Magnoliopsida > Rosales > Urticaceae > Urtica > Urtica dioica. Next base: position 49,166,349 of record NC_142758.1, read on the forward strand.
TCACGTGTTTCTTCAGTCACAAAGAAATCTAAACTTTGTGGTAACTTCGTATAATTAACTGCAGTGTTTTTATTTTTATATTACATTAAACAGCTTTTTTTATATTTATTTTTATCGGAATTAGTACAGCTTCTGAAAGCAACGTGAGTATTAGAAAACACGTGCTTACATACACGGTGTTGCTTTAAGCTCACGTGGCGTCGTGTTTATAAAGGAAGCAGTAAAATCTAAGAATGAGTGAATTGGTGGAATAAAAGATAGCTTGGAACTTAATAAGAGCTAAAAACAAAAAATATAAGGCTCTATCGGAGAAAGAAGAGAGTGGACTTTCGAAAAAGAAAACGATAAATTGGTCATAAATATAATGCAAATAAACAGTGTTTGTTGTCATATTTTATAATTGAGATGTAACGTTGATAATCTGATCATTAATAGTGCAAATGGAAAAATTTTAGATCACTTTGACTTTATGGTTTACATTGAGTATGACTGTATGAGTATATATTCTTTATGTTTAAGATATTCAACTAAAACTAACTCGAGACATTACTCCTAATCTATATCCTATCAGTGCAGTGCTATATGGTGCATAAATAATAGGAAAAATATCACGAGTATCCCTTGTGTTTAATCGAAATGCGAGATTTATACCCTCTATTTTTAGAAATATCATACATATCCCTCCAGTTTAATATAAATGACATATACATCCCCTAAAAAATGTTATATTACAAATATCACCATTTTTGTTTATTTTTTACAAAAAAAATAATTTGAAATCCCCTAAATACCCTTAATGAAATAATTTTTATCGTCTATTCTATATACAAAAAAATTAAATTAAAAAAATTTCTTTATAAAAAGTTAAGGTTTTTTTTTATAAAGAGAGATTTTGATTTTTTTTTATTAAAATAGCAAATAAATATTTATTCTATTAAAGGTATTTTGAGGAGTTCAAATTATTTTTTTGTAAAAAAAAAACGAAAAGGGTGATATTTGTAATATAACATTTTTTTAGGTGATGTATATGTCATTTATAATAAACTGAATGGATATGTCTGATATTTCTAGAAATAGAGGGGATAAATCTCGCATTTCGATTAAACACGAGGGGTACTCTAGATATTTTCCCTATATAATATCTTTTTAATTGAATTATTCGGCAATTACTTGACCGAGTCAAAATTGTCATATTATTTTGTCCATCATTTAGCTAGTGCTAGTGCCATTTAAAATGATGATTTACGGGGCTGTTATAAAGTATCATATCATAACAATTTGTCTATATATATAAAAAAAATCAATTTGTCTTTTACTAAGAGAAAAGAAAGCTTAAGCTAACTATAAGATGAGAAGTTCTTCCTTTAAAAAAAAAAAGAATTAGTGATTAGTGGACCCCATTCTTACTTATCACACCATACATAGTATTCTCTTACAAATATTATATAAGACGCTTATTACTTACGTATTTGCACGTGTAAAAAATTATATATATTTGGTTGTACCTTACACCTTTGTTTATAATTATATTGGTAATCTAGTTTGACATATGTGTTGATGTCGTTTTCGAGCATCAAAAACCACGATAAAAACAAAAGAGAAAATGTGTTTGTGTCGTTTTATATTTGATGTGGATCTCAGAAAGCCGTCGTAAGAATAATTGTATTGATATCGCGATCTTAGTTACAAATGTCGAGCTCAATAATTCGGGGTTAAGTGACGAGCTTGAAGATACAATTAAGAGAGAGAGAGAGAGAGAGAGAGAGAGAGAGAGAGAGAGAGAGAGAGAGAGAGAGAGAGCAAATTAAGCAATAATAAGAAGAAAAAAAATGCATTTCTTGATTTAATCGGCTATCTCTGGAGACATGTGTCGACGACTTCGTCCTTCATCGCCTCTCGTTCCACCACGTCGCATGCTTTATTGAATCAGCTCGGTGGAAATTGTAAACACTCCGAGTTTTAAGGTGATATCGCATCTTTGTGGTCACTCCTAGAGAATATGGGCTGAATTCATGACACAGATAGTGGGGCAAGCCCAAAAAACTTGTTGAATTGAGTACGATAATAGATATCCAACGACGCAGACTCTATTAGTAACCTATCGTTTGGGTCACACGGGTCTTAATGAGCTATTGGACTTTTCAGTCCAATAACACTTAATCAAGATGGCCGAACTCTACACCCACAATAATCACAACCTTAGATGGAGAGATTAAGATCCCAAAATATTCACTAGTCAATTGTAGAAAAAAATCTTAGCTTGATCTTAGCTGGATGGCCATTTCTCTTAGTTCTCTTTTTCTTTAAACCTACAAATGAATTTCAAATTATTTTAGATATTTTCACGACTTCCACTCAAACCACTTTTAAAGTGTTTGATTCAAGTTTATAATAGTTGATGATCTTTAACATATCATGGAAGATAAATTTAATCTCTATCACTCACAAATAAGTGGAACGTTCAAATCAGAGGTTAAAGTACTCACAAATACATAATAGTATTTTGCCCACTATCCCTTCTAAAAAAAATCACAACGCGTAAAAAAGCTCATAAAATTAAAACATATATTTTTATAGAAACCGAGCCAAATAGGCAATGTCTCTTTTAAAAAATTAAAACACGATGCAAAACATCGTAAAATAATTTTACCGATCTACAAAATTAGCCATTCCGCATTACAAATATCACTATCACCATCACCATCACCATCACCATATTTCATTTATTTCTTCTTCCTTTTCTTATTTTTCTAACTAAGTTTGTATGTTATGAGAACAAGCTTATATTTTGTTGTATTTGGCTTATTATAACAAATAACCGCATCTTGATAACATTCTTTTGTGATTAGCCATACCACTTTAAAAATAACAACACTCGTTGAAGTATATCACATTAAATTTTCATATAAAATATTCATGCTATTAGTTAAAGTCATATAAATTAGAGCAGTGTAGCAAAATAGCAAAAATGAAACTATGAAATTTGTTTTTAGCCTATATTTCACAAATTTTAGAGAAATAGCAAACATGTGTATGTGACAATAATTAAAGTCTTATTTGCCCTTATTTATTAACAAATTTGTCATTTTCTCTCTTCTACTTTTTTCAACACTTTTTTTTTTACATAAAAACTTAAAAAAAAAAACCATATCTATCTCATATGAACTCAAAATTGATTGATTCCAAATCCTACGGATTCGTGACACCGAGATCTTCAAAAATAGATCCACTGTGTTTGATGAAAAATCATGTTTAATACCATAGATGTAGAAAAATCACGTTGCTATCTTAAATATGGAAATAATTGATTTTTTTTTAAATTATCGACATAAATATAATTTTTCATCAAACACAATGGGTCTATTTTTGAAGATCTCAACGCCACGAATTTGAAAGATCTGAAATCACTCAATTTCGAGTTAGTATGAGAAAGATACGAATTTTTGAAGTTTTAATGCAAAAAAAATTATTTGAAAAAAAATAGGAGAGAGAAAGTGACGAATTTGTTAATAAATAAGTATAAATCAGACCTTAATTATTGCCACATAAACCATTTGTCTATATCCCTAAAAATTCTCAAACATAAACTATATCCAAAATCACATGTTTAAAGTGACCTAATTAGTTACAAATCTCTATAAATTACTTCATCGTTAATATAAAGATTGAGTTTGGTACGTCTTTACAAAGTGGTGTAATATATAATATAATTATATGTGAAAAAAGAAAAGGGAATGCACATAATTAAATAATAAAATATATACGCACGTGTGAAACGCATGACAACCATCATATCTTTCCTTCTCTTTGAGAGCCACCGAATATGCCAATCTCATGGTGGACAGACACTTTTAATCCTCCACCACCCCTTTTTTTTTTAATAATTTATTTTCATAATATAAAAATATATATTTCTCATAGGCCAATGTTTTTTTTTTTCTACAAGTAATCGAGACATTTTCCCACCAATAATACCGCTTCTAATATCACAGTCACAGACATTTTAAGAGTTTATTTCACCCAATCAGAAAAAAATAATTGTGTAATCTCCAAATTAATTGAATCTACTTAACTACCGACTTTTTACTTTCATCCTCTCCTTAATTTGAACGTTTTTAATATTTTACTATAGTGAAGGAAAGAAAGACAATTTCATAGGATATCACGATAAGACACAGAGTCTCGGTTTCATCAAATGGCATCTGATAAGATCTGAACGGCCGTGAATTTAGTCGTTTGTCGGTAGTGTCCACGTTCATGTGGTGCACCTTCGCGCACTGAAGCAGCTTCACCTTATTTATTAATTTTATTTAAAAAAAAATAGAAATTATAGCTCGCGTTAGTAATAATAGTTTATAAACGCGGGTACAAATCAAAACCAACGCTCTTTTTTAAAGGGAAAAGAAAAATCGTCATTATATCAAGTTATCAACAAAAACCTCTTTTCGTTTCTGCTATTCCGATTAAAGAAGAAAAAAAAAGGGTTTTTTTTTTTTTTTTTTTTGCCGATCATGTCTCGCACGTGCTCGCAGTGCGGGAACAACGGCCACAACTCTCGCACGTGCGGCGACGGCGGCGGCGGAGGCGCCGGTGAGAACGCGATCATGCTCTTCGGCGTGAGGCTGACGGAGGGAGCGATCGGAGCGAGCTCTTTCAGGAAGAGCGCGAGTATGAACAATCTCTCGCAGTTCGACGATCAGGCTCTGCCTCAGGAATCAATCGCCGCCGTGGAATCCGGTTACGCCTCCGACGACGTCGTTCACGCCTCCGGTCGCGGCCGCGAGCGCAAGAGAGGTCTGTTCTGTACTGTATATGTATATTTATATATGTGTATTCTCTGAGAGACTTTTTTTTTTACGGATCTGATTTCGTTTCGATTTTGGAGATTAGGAGTTCCGTGGACTGAGGAAGAGCACAGGCTGTTCTTGATTGGATTACAGAAAGTAGGGAAAGGAGATTGGAGAGGAATTTCTAGAAACTTCGTGAAGACTCGGACGCCGACTCAGGTGGCGAGTCACGCTCAGAAATACTTTCTCCGGAGAAGCAACAACAATCGCCGGCGACGCAGATCTAGTCTCTTCGATATTACCACAGACACTGTACGAATCAACTCTCTTCTTAAAATTAGGTCAAAATAAAATTTATGTATCTATTTGCGATTTATTAATTTGTGGTCTCTGTTTGTATACAGTTCGGCGATCGTTCGTCGATGGAAGAAGATCAAATCGCAGGGAACTCGGAATCTCCGTCGCTACCGCCGCTCGGGATGTTCTCCGTCTCGACCGCTCAATTTCCCCCGCCGATCGCGCTTCCGATCACCGGCGACGCCTCTGAAGGCTCGCCGAAGACCGTTAGTCTCATCCCGGTTCCGGCTCGCCGGATGCTTCCTCCGGCGACGAAAATGGCCGGTCTCAACCTCAACAACACCGTCGACGAAGACGGAGACGAAGAGACGCAATCGTCTCTGTCACTGAAGCTCTCCGCTTCGGCGGAGGAGAAAGTTTCGCCGCCGCCGCCGCAGCATTTTCGGGCCATGTCGAATGGTGATAGCATCATCAGCGTCGCTTGAGCAACGAAATTCGTTTAGGACTGTTAATTCAGCGTTAGAATAATTAGTTAATAATTAATTGTTTATTTGTGGTTCCTTGTGTTGTTGTATGTAAAAAGGTTTAGAGAAATTAAAAAGATTTAGGGGAAAAAGATGGTTTGTCGTTTTCTTGGTCATATGCGTCGTGGGGGAAATGGTGAAAAAAAATAAAAATATATTAACCAGTTTGTAATTTTGTATGATATATCTATGGTCCTATGTTGATTTGGTTAATGGGGTTGATACTGAATAGCAGAGTAATATGTATATGTCAACTAGGTGAATGTAAATTATATAATGTGTTTGTGTACATTAAGAAATAAATTATATTTTATTTCTTTTTCTAATATTTCTATGTTAGTGAGTAATTTCCAGAGAGGAGAGGACTATATAAATAATAGTAAATAAAAAAGATTCCCTTTAATTACTAATTAAAGAAATAATATTCTAAAATATTAACCTATGGAATGGTGGATCCGATTTGGAGAAAGCAATCATTTATTATAATAATAATATTAAATTAAAATTATTATATCCTCAATAAATAATAATGTTATTGTGTGGTGGTAAAAGCAGTACTGTGGCTATTTAACACATATGGTTTAGTGGGTCAACTCGTGGGCTGTGGCTTAGATTGCCTCCCAAAAATGCCACTTGTTCTTATTGTCATGATGCCACGTGTCGAACTAGACTGAATTTAGTAATTTTGTTGGGTATTTATGTATGTACACAAATTCAACACGTTAGAAAAGAAAACAACAAAAGAGTGGTGGATGGAGCTTAGACCTTTTTTTTTTTTTTTTTTTTTTTACTTGAGGATGGGCATGAAATAAAAAAAAAAAAACTATTCAGAAGTAGCAACAAATGAAGAGCTATAAATTTTTTGAGACCAAAATAAAAAAGAAAAAAAAATATTTGTATGTAATTTCTAGGTCAAGTGAATATTTTGTCTCGTGATTACGAGATTTAGGAGCTCCGTTGTCATGCAAACAAATTATTTTTGATTGGCGGGTAAATATTGACCCCTTAAAATGAGCTTAAAGGCTCATTAAAAATACGAGTTTTTGGTCATTGAATAAAATAAATCCAAAAAATTGAGATCATGTGACCAATGGATGTGTCGTTCTTAGCCTTGCACGGCCAAAAATCTAACAAGCCCGGCCTATAACGAAATAAACAAAAAAAACAACAAACACAACAACAGAATAATCAAATGAATATAAAATTCCGCGAATGTCCATATATGAAAAAAAATCTACAAAGGCTAAAGGGATTCACCAAAGCCGAGTTTTTTTTTTTTTTTTTTTTTTACTACAATTATATAATTGTAACTATATATATCCATTGGAAAATATTTGGCCAAATACTCTCTTATCAATGAGATATGTAATGAATTTAATTTAGTCTCAAGCAAAAAATTACCTGATAATACAAAGTCAAAGAAGCTAGATCGATGGACAAAGAGTAGAACAATATCATGATATACACTCCGACCATATATAAACCACTTTGACTTGTATACACAAACGGCTTAAACAGAAGAATATAATTATAAATTTATAATCACCTTCACACTATCTTGCTAGAAAATGTTAATTACTTTGACTTCATGATCAGCTTCTTCGCTCTTCTTCTTGATCTTCTCACGAGTCCTCCGAATAAATTCGGAAGCAAAATCATCAACATCCATTTTCTTGCCACGTGGCACGTGCAACAAAGGAGTATTGTTGTTTCCATTTCTTATAGGCTCCATCAAGTAAGACCTTTGGCTTGATCTAACTATATGACTCTCGCGATGATCGTGATCGGCTTTATCGTTGTGAGCGACGATTCTCGAGGATGTTGATCGGCTATTCTCGGCCGTTGATGAATTCTCCGGCCCGATTTGTGTCTTTGTCGCGATGAAAGTTGACGATGAGAGCTTTATGATGTTTGACACCAAAAGCATTGATTTCTCGCAGAGAGATTTCTTCTTGCGCTTTGAAGACCTTTGTGGCATAATGGCTTTAGCTATATTGAAGTGTAAGATGATCAAGGTTTGGAATTTAGATTATAAATAGGATATCCATATGTTAAAAAAAAAAAAAATTGAATGATTACTTGGGAGAGAAGTTTAAATAATTGACGGGCAAATTTGTCAAAATATTCTGTGGGGTAGTACTAACTGATGTATGATTGGTAAAGGAAGGACTTTATGTAAAAAAAAAGAAACAAGGAAAAAAAAAGTGTTTTTAAAATATTAATTCTAAGCTTACATTATAATTATATACGCTATATCACTAATTATACATAGGACATTTAAGCAAAAAATCATAAAGAATACTTTTTTTTTTTATGAAAATAAAGAATACTTTAACATGGACATTTCGTGGCAAATTGAACCTTTTTTTTTAAGAAATTATTCCGTGACGAGATTGTCTTGGGGTGATTGAGGAAAAGAAGGAAAATATCCAAGTTTCATAATTACCGACGCCATTGGTTTATCGATAATTACGAATGTTCAATTAAGCCTGACTTTTATAAAATAAAATAAAAATTAAAATATAGCGTTAGTGCATTACAAAGTTGGATTCATACGAGAAAATATGTACATAACTTATATATTCTGTCTGTGCTTGTTTTTCTCAAAGCTATAGAATATGGAGTGTAGTAATGGGTTTCAACATCAAACATCAGATATCCATAAATCTCTAAAGAGAAGAGAATATACTGAAGTTGAGCTGGTTGATGTGTGAAAATTGATCAGTTGGAAAATTAGGAGATATATAGATAGGCCAATTAATTAGATATCCATAAAGTATTGAAATTAGATTCTTGTTGGTTTTATTTTTCCTTCTTTTACATTTCTTTTCCAGCTAATTAGATTCTTGTTTCACTATAACCATACAAGTGTCTCCAGACATTTGTTGTCTTTCTCTAGTGAGAATAATAAGTTTTCTTTTTCTTTTTCTTTTGAAACTCTAGTGAGAATAATCAATTCCATAATAAAAGCTTACCTTTTTAGTAAACAAAAAAGGCTCACTCTAGTCTTAGAAACCATCAAAGCTTGGCTCATTCAGCGTGGATGTTCGTATTTGTAATTTCTTGGAGTGTAAGATTTGGGTTTTGCAACGGTACAAATTAAAAATAAATAATGAGGAAACTAGATCCAGAGAATAATTTTGACAGGATATCCAACAACATAATCTCTCAAAGGGGGTATATATATGACAAAATCAAATAATTTTGAATTAAAAATGTTTAAAAAAAAAACATAAATCTGTGCCACTACTTTTTAGGGAAAAAACTTATAATAATATAGAATAATTTAAATTTTTAGGGTGTAAGGAATTTGTTTAATTAGTGGACATCTATGACAAAATCATATAACTTTAAGGTAACTATGTAAAATTCTTTTTCCCTACCGAGAAACTGAAAATTTAAGACTTTCAGGATGTCATGATTTTTTTTTTCTTCAGAGGCATATATGAAATATGTCACATACTAGTAGTAGACAGAGTAAACAGAAATTTGGGAGTGATTTTGTAGAGCAAGATTTATGATGAACCCATCTCAGCAAGCCAAGACTTTTTTTTTTCATGGTACCGAACAAGATATTGTTGTTAATCTCCTGCGATCATCTCCGAGTGGTCTTCGATTCCAAGAATAGTCCCTTTATATCGAGTGAAATTACTTAATGTGGTGTTAAACGGTTATTCAACTTAGTTGTTGTAACTACTGGTTGAACAACTGATTGAATTTAACAGGATTAATTAAATCAACTCTCAATCAAACAATAACTGAAAGCAGTAAAGATCACAATGAATTGATAACTTTGTTCTGTGAAATACACCTGCTTAGAGTGACTGATACGTCCGGAGTGAAAAACAATCCACTAACTCAAAATAGTCAAAGGTACATAAATATTAAGTTTGACAAAACTCCTCTTCGCAAACGTCTTCGTCTTTGACTTTTCTCCGATAGATTCTTGCTATCTGAGCTCCCTTCAGATCTGAGACTCCTTCTCACTTTCACCAAAATTTCTCCCAAAGATTGACAATCACGTCAATGCAAAAACACGCTCCACATACTTAGTACGGCGGTACACAAGTCGCAAGGTTCTCTGAGTTTGTTATCGATGATCTCCATAGTAGAAAGACGAACACAAAAATATGGCTGCTTGTAATTGGCCAAATAGAAAAAGTTAAGTGATCGCAAGAAACCTTAGGTGAGTTTTATATGATGCACTTCCTAATCTCTCGCGAAAACGGTAAGTCGGATCTTCCAACTCCGATCTTATACGACTAAGCACAATATTTAGTTTCATTTTCTTGCGTGGGAGGACAAAGACATAAGTACCCAGATTCTTTATGTAGTTTGAACAACTCCTTGAAGCTTTGCTTTGAACAACATTTACAATTTGTTTTGTCAAACATAAAACTATACCACAGAGGATCCAACATCGAGAAAATGGCACTTGAAGTTAACCATAACTATGGGCTACCAATGATTTTCCCTTATATGTAGCGAATCAAAACTAAGATTAAACATTCCCAAGGAAAAAAATAGACGTCGAAATTGGACTCGAAACCTGCTCTTTTCTCGACCCATTGACAGACATAGGAATCCTGTTCTGAGGGAGACTCGAATGTGATGTCACTGGGGTACGTACACAAGTTCTTGGTCCTTCAAAGGGAGCCATGAAATTACCAGTGTGAAGTTTCTCTCACCGTGTCTCGAAAAGATAATTATGTCATTCATTGATTATTCCAAGAAAACTATTCACCGTGACAGAAAAATTAACGATTATAATTAGGTCATTACATATTTTTAACTTATTATTGCACATAAAGCCCAAAACAGACCAACAAAAAATAGGTAAAATAAAAAATAAAAAATGTACACTAATCGTACAGTAGCTTAATGTTAAACGCTCTATAATTTCTTTGACATGTGTGAAGATCTAGATGAAGAAACAATGGTGATATGATTACCTCTGAAAGAATATGCTAATTGTAAACTAATCATAAAAAATATACACTAATCGTAAACTAGCTTAATGTTTCACTATGTTTGTGTAGTTATTAGTGAGATTTTAATAATCAGTTGTTTTACGAACTGAAATTTGATAAGAAAATACAGGGTAAAAATGTTCTTGCACAACATGACAAGACATTATTTTGGAATAAAGCATAATTTTTGAATTTTGGTAAAACATTGTTTGAGTAGTCATAGTTTTTTTATGATAAGTCTTAAGTGGTTTTGGGTTTGTAGTTTTGGGCCATTGTAAGCCCAAATTTGTGAAGTGTATAGGCTAGAAATATAAGAGTACAATAGAAAATAAAGATAAGATATGCACGAGAAGATTCTAGAGAGTTATTTATAGCCATTGGATTAATTTTGTGATAGTAAAATCATAATCATTTATTTAGAAATCTAACTAGTATAAATAAAAATGATGTAGTTGAGTTTGAATCAAGTCAAATATCATAAAACACTAAATTCAATACAAAGTACCATTCTCTTTCATAATTGTCCTATCATCTTTCAAATATTTAAATATTTCATTCACCTACCAAAATATTGTCGAGTTTGAGATTCCTAAGCTTTGGTGAACATCGTCAATATGATCACGTCGGCCATTTTTAAATCTAAAGCTTTTATCATTAGAATTGTACTTGTATCAATGTCCACCAACTGCAGCACCTCAACGAATTTTTCGACTTCAAGATCGTCAGATTGTTGATCTTATCCAAATTCAGGCTCGTCAACAGCTTTCTCTGTGAGGTTTTAGTATCCGAGCACATATTCTGTATTACATAAGTCGTAACGAATAATAAGAGAAGCAAAGTTCGTATTATTGGACATAACTTGATGGTGGAGGTGGGTTTGTACGAAAACTGCACAATAGTTAACGGAGCTTCAATAGGTGAGATAACATGAGTAGATGAGGAAGAAAATATTTTTATTTATAAATATAGCGGTTTCTATAGCTGCACTTAGGCTTAGGCGAATTCAAATAAACTACAATAATACCATCATGGTACGTATAAGATTAGGCCTCCCTGGCAACTAAATCTTAATACAATTTAATAACTAAAATGATATAAATTTGCTAATTTTGTTTAGAAAGGGTGTAAATCAGTATAATAAACAAAATGAAGATGTTATCATTAGGAAAAATATGAAGAGCATATTCGACTAAATATGAAGAATATTAGAAATATATAATCATATTCAATTGTCAATAACGGGTGTATGCATGAAATTATTTATATCAGTTTGATAAGAAAATGTATTAATCAAACCAACATAAATCCCTTATGCATCAAAATCTAATACTAATACACAACGAGATTGAGAAATAAACTTATATTTATAAAGTAGCCGCAACATAACGATATATAGCTGTTTAAAATCTTATTTAAGTAATGATTTAACCGCGATTCTACAGTCACCATGTTCACTTTTGTCCACCTTCGCCATCTCTTCATCCAAAATATTATCCCAATCTCTCTCTATCTATCTCCGCCTTCGCTATCTCTTTATGTCCCTCTGACTACTCACTTATCTGCATTCTAACATTCATAGTCATAGAATAGCGTCACGACTTTAGCTGCATCGAATGTCGCGACTGAAACTGAAATAGCCGCGAAATATATCACGTCTAAATCCAATATATGTTGTAGTGAGCTCTTCCCCATCGAGCTTGACAAACTATTTGAGTCGCTTCCCATCGTCAAGGAACACCGATTCTATGCTTTTAAGAGTATTATGGTATACATATACATATTTTTAGAATTTATTCAACTTTACTTATAAGAACTTTTTTTTATAGTCAAATTACACATTAGCTCCATTATCACGTAGTTTATTAAACATGCATGAATTCTCTCCAAGTATATTATATACTCTATTGGATTGATTACTGAAGGAGAGAGCAGAAATTGGTACTTGCAAATGGGTTAGCTAGGAAGTTGACACAAAGCAGAATCAGATAAAACGACAACCCTTTATCTGCTTCATGAAAAACATATGAATTTATTTATATTATTATCTGTTTCACTGCTGGCTCCACGACATTATCTCTGCCACGTGTATTTCATCATCCTAACATGTCAATTATCAACTTGAAATTGAAAAGAATATTTTTCGCGAAACAATACTTTTCCTTGAATTAAGATTAAGTGAAAACGACGTAGCTTTAATCTCAACTCTCTAACAGCGACATAAATATAAAAGTAAAGTTATTCAACTTCGGTCAAAGCCTTTTTCGCAAAAGGGCAATAAAATCCACGGTCAAGGTCTGGCTGTATCTCTCTCTCTCTCTCTCTCTCTCTCATCTAATAATTTTTCTCTGTAATTCCTTATTTCGCGCGGCTATATTCAAAATAAAATAATAACAATAACCAAACCAGACCGCCATGGAAGCTAGGTCGAAGAAGAAGAAGAGGCCGAACGAGATCTTGGTTTCGTTGGCTTCAATCTTCCTCTTCCATGCCATTCTATGCTCCTCCGTCGAAGACGACAGGTCGTGCGTCGAAGGAGTTGGGAGATCTCTTACCGATCCTCTCAACAAGCTCGATTCATGGCGGCGATCGGAGGCTGAGAACGGAAGCTCCGACGCGTCGATCTGCAAGCTCGCCGGAGTTTCCTGCTGGAACGAGAAGGAGAATCGCCTCATCAGCATCCAGCTACCGGAGATGAGCCTCTCCGGCAAGATTCCGGAGTCGTTCAAGTTCTGTCACAGCCTCCAAACCCTAGATTTGTCGGGGAACGAAATCTCCGGTCCGATTCCGGCGGGAATCTGCTCCTGGCTCCCTTACCTCGTGACTCTGGATCTCTCCGGCAACAAGCTGTCAGGCTCGATCCCGCCGGAGATCGTCCAGTGCAAGTTCCTCAACAGGCTCATACTCGACGGAAACAGCCTCTCCGGTTCGATCCCGTACGAGCTCGGTCTCCTCGACCGTCTGAAGACTCTCTCCGTCGCGGACAACGATCTCACCGGTAGGATCCCGGAGATCTTCTCCGCCTTCGCCGCGTCAGGCTTCGAAGGAAACTCCGATCTCTGCGGTCCGCCGCTGGGGAGAACCTGCGGCGCTCTGAGCCTCGCGATCATCATCGCCGCCGGAGCGATCGGCGCCGCCGTGTCCCTCTCCGTGGCACTAGCTCTCTGGTGGTGGTTCTTCGTCCGAGCAAACAAGAAGAAACAACTGCGTTTCGACAAAAACGACGACGTTTCCGACGACGCCGTCAAAGTCGGCTGGATCAAGCTCCTGAGAGCTCACCGGCTCGCACACGTGTCCCTCTTCCAGAAGCCGATCGTGAAGGTAAAGCTAAACGATCTGTTACTCGCGACCTCGAATTTCGACGACTCGAACATCGTGATCTCGTCCAGGACCGGAGTTTCTTACAAAGCCGTTTTGCCGGACGGCTCGGCTCTCGCCGTGAAGCGGCTCACCGGTTGCAAGCTCGGCGAGAAGCAATTCCGGTCGGAGATGAACCGGATCGGAGAGCTCAGGCACCCGAATCTCGTCCCGTTGCTCGGCTTCTGCGTCGTGGAAGACGAGAAGCTCTTGATCTACAAGCACATGTACAACGGAAGTCTCTTCTCTCAGCTCAACGGGAACGGAAAAGCCAACAGCCAATACGGATTCTTGGATTGGCCGACGAGGATGAAGATCGGAGTCGGATCGGCTCGCGGCCTCGCTTGGCTCCACCACTCTTGCCAGCCGCCGTATCTCCACCACAACATCACCTCCGAGGCGCTTCTTCTCGACTACGACTTCGAGGCCAGGATCACCGGATTCGGACTCGCTCGGCTCGCCGGAGACAGCTCGTACGTCGACGGAGACCCCGCCTACGTGGCGCCGGAGTATTCCGGGACCATGGTCCCGTCCCTGAAAGGCGACGTGTACGGATTCGGAGTCGTTTTGCTTGAGCTCGTCACGGGGCAGAAGCCTCTGGAAGTGGTCGTCAATGGAGGCGAGGCGGTCAAAGGCGGGCTCGTCGAGTGGGTTCTGAGGCTCGCCGGAGAAGGGAGGAGCGCGGAGGTGATCGACGGAGCTTTGGCCGGAAAAGGACACGACGAGGAGGTTCTTCATTTCGTGAGAGTGGCTTGCTCTTGCGTGGCTTCGAGGCCTAAAGATCGGCCCACGATGCAACAGGTTTACGAGTGCTTGAGATCCGTGGCTCATAAGCATGGATTCTCCGATCATTTCGATGAATTTCCTTTGACGAATCAAGACCTTGTTGTTTGAGTTTTGAAACGTTTGCCATAAAAAAAAAAAATTATGTATGAATTCTATTCGGTGTTTAGATTATTACTATATTTGGTTCCAAAAGCAAGTGTTTCCCATGTCTGTTCATAATTCTAGATTTCGCGGTTGAATCTCAAACGATTGGATCGTATCTGTTTAGGTGTTATTGCGTTCTCATAGTCATACCTGAAAGATCATATGAGTTTCGATTGGTAAAAAGTAAAAACTAAAAAAGAGAACTTGTGACCTTGAAAATCATTGGTAATTTCAATTGGGAGGGTCACAAGAAGCTTTGACTTACGTGAACTTTATGAATACTGAATCCATATGCTAATTCATGTAAAGATTTTTGCTTCAACAAGTCCATGTCAAAAGCTTCAAGAAACCAAAGCAAGTACTCAAAATCCTTTTTCTTTAGAATTGAAAATAGTGTTGGCTAAACCTTGATTTGATATGTGACTGGTATTATTTGGTTTGAATTAAGAATCTAGTTTAATTAAATGTTCAAAGTGCCTTTTGTCTTTTAGGCTAATGATGAGCCGTTTCCTTTATTTAATTCATTCTTCCTAGACAAGCGCGGGCTAAATATTTACACCTAAAAGCATAACTCTTTAAACAATATATTATTTCTCTATATCTCTGATTATCCCAATACAATATAAGTGTTCAAGTTGTACTTAGAAATATTCATCAAACCTAAATAAACGTAATCAAACAGTTGACATTGGGGTGTAAAAAAAGAACACAAAATACTACATTAATTTTATTTTTAGTTTTTGTGTCCATGTTTCTTCTAGTTGTATATATTATTAATGTCCTTTCTCTGAAAGTAAACAGAAAATAGAAGCATGTATATTATCTCCAACAAAGTAGGTACATACACAGCATACCCGTGACTCCATTAATGTCTCTCGATGTTGGAAATTTTCGAAGATCCCTTATCTTAAAAGAATGTGAGTAGTTTGGCTGTCCCTTTCTATGGGCCCATTAGAATGGGCCATATTTTAAAATCAGCCGTACTAAGTATGAGATAGGGAAAATTATAGACAAATGACCTAAAAAGCGATTTTGATATTTTGGACTAAAATAAAAACAATTATATTTTTGGATACATTTACTAGTAACTGTAATTTTATATATCTATAATTGGTGTTAATTGTAGATTTGTAAACCTACAATTTATGACAATTACGGTTACTAGTAAAAGTGTTCAAAAACATAGTTACTATTATTTTGATCGAAATTATAAAAATTGCTACTAATTGAGGTCATTTCTCAAAAATATATGTTATAGTTTATTTTTGGAATTTATTACAAGATTAATGTGTCTAAAATTTTATTGCGAAATAATATTTTTGAAGTATTTAATAATTATTTTTCTTTATGCATATTTTTTTTTTTGTTTTAAAATGTGTAATTGATTTAACAATTACAGTTTCATTTATATAAAAAATAATTTAAATTACGGTATAATTTGAAATACTATTTTATTGAAAAGATATAAAACAACCACTAATTTGAAAGTATTACACTTTATTTATGCTATTTTCCCTCTTGGATAGGCCTTAGCCGATTGTATCAAATGTTCCCATAGATCAAGATCATGGAAAGTCGTAAGACGCTCAAAAAAGTGTTTCTTAAAAAAATTAAAATAAATAAATAATTTAAAATAAACCAAGCACGAAATACATGACTTCACCTTTTCCTTTAAATTTCATTATCTTACTTCACATGTGTATATAAATGTGAAATCACTACATTGAATAATTAATCACAAATTACAGGAAAATATTTTAAACATCAACGTCAAAAAATTTCTTCCAAATTAAAGATTGAACTCATACCCGCTAAAAAAAAAAAAGATCTCAGTATAAAAATAGTGCCACTGCCATCCAAACTAAATCTTTAAGTTGCGACAACTTTGGCCTAAGATTATTTTAAATGAATATAATTTCGTGATGATAATGATTTCGGTTCGTGGTTTTTCCCACGTGGTAATCACGTACTACAACGAGCTTAGAATTTTCTTTACCTTTTAGCTTGAATATGATATTTTATGGCTTGCTTTGATCCAATAACTTATCGCAACTAATTTGATTTTAAAAGAGCGATTTATGTTTGCGTAAGGAACAGAATGACATGGTAGACAAGATTTTAACATTGGTTGTTTTTTTGTGACAGCCTTTAAATGTCATTTTTTTTAAGGCTTTAGACACACTTGTCTCATCTTTCAAAGCAGTTGGCTTGTATATTCCTCTTTGATTTTGTTACCAAACCAATAAATGTGGGATATTAGCAAACCAGCAAATGTGGGACATTAAGAGTAAAAAAAAAACATAGAAAGGACTTAAAAACGTATAATTATAATCAAAGCGACAATTAATGTAGTAATCTATTTTTTCTCAGTACATAGTTCACGACTAAACTTCGGCTCACAAGTTTCTTTATTGTTTGTAGCTATGATTTACCATTATCATCATCCTAAAACTTTAATTTGGTTATCACAATCACTTAATCTAAAAACCTAAATATATAAGTCTTAGTAGCACACGCTGCAATAAAGGCTCTCTGTCATAAATTCAGAGACTTGAGATTAGAAAAAAAAAAGGCAGGTAGACTCTACCATCTTCCAAATAAAGATGCGACTAGTTATGTTGGGCTCGTTAACCATTATTGTAGCTCATTATATGTACTCGATGCCCTTTTATCATATCATATGAATTCGACGCCCTCTCATCATATGTAAACAACTTTCATTGTTCACGCATAATGTGTCCATTGGTGGATTTTTTTTTTCCCATAGTTGCTATCGTGCATGGAGCCAAATATATGGTAAGATATTATCAAACCACTCGATAGAATGATCTGTTAGATCATGTCCTTAGTCATCACGATGCAATACATATCTTTCGGTTAAAAAAAACAACGTAGACGCACTATAATTTTCCATAAATTTTCTAGTTCTTACTCGATGAATGAGCTTTGTTTATTGAATTTTTGAGCGTTAGCCATGATTATAAATAAATTTGGACAATTTTATTTTTTCTATAAAAAAACACATTTATTTATGATTACTTTTGTGACAATGTTAACACAAAATTGAATGTCTTAAGACCAAATATAAAAAATAAAGAAAAATTATATGGACTAAGCCACTTGAAACGTAGAAATTGTAATCTAGCTAACGTTTCAGCTAAGTTTCAAATATAGCCACAATTGATGACGTGACTTTTATTAGTCATTTAACAATTTACATGTTTATCTTTTGTTTAAAAGTCGGCTGAAGATCTCGCCTGTTTATTTTGGTTTATTTATTACACACATAAATAAAAATTAACGAAAATTTATTGACGATTCACAAGTTCCTTATTTTAATCAATATTTAAGCGAGTTTCTTATATTATATTCATTAATGATTTTCCTTTTAAATATTCAAATTTGAATCCAAACGTGTAGTAAACCTGATGATGTTTGATGTTGTTGACTTTCTTATTAGTAGGACAAACGTTGGCTACTGTTTTGTTTTCACTCATTTAAACCACACAATGGTATATTCGATATTTCATAGTCGTAAGTTTAGTAAATGATTAGATTACAAAATTTACCAAACGTGGACTAGATCTTAAATACCACGTTTCAAAAAAGTTACGTTGCTTGTTTGCCCAAAAATAAAACACTTAATTTGATTACTTTCTTTCTTTCTTTTTTTTTTTCTTTTTTTTTATTTATTTTTATTTTTTATTATTTGTTTTTTTTTCCTAGTGGTTTCAAGAATACTAATAAAAGCCAATTCATGCCGTCACGAACGAATTACAAAAACATAAACATTAGTAAATAAATAAAATGAAAGAGAGGGAAACCCTAAAAGTTTGTGATATTCCCAAATAAATGATTAAGCATAACATTAGCTATGAACAGCATTAGAAATTCATGCAACTAAATTACTTCCCCCACCTCTTTTTTTTTTTTTTTTTTTTTAGTAGACACATATTAACAACCCCTTATTAACACTGGTTTTTTAGACTCTAGACCCAACTATGTACCCCTTTTTTTACTTCTTCCCTTCCCCTATTTACAAATGGACATGGATTTAGGTAAGATTAAATATGATCATCATCATCATCATCATCAAGGTGAATAGGTTAAGATGCTTGATCAAACGAAAATCTAATCGAAGCCTAAGTGAGATCGATCGGGACCCGCTCGGGTCTGCCTCTCTCGGCCCGGTTCGCACCCTCGGCGATCTCGACGCCGAGCTGGCCTTTGTCCGCGGCCCCGAAGGCGTAGAGCTTCCCCGACTCGGTGAGAGCGAACGTGTGGGCGTTCCAATAAATCGAGTTCGTCAGACTTATCTGAACCACTCGCTCGTTCACCTCCTTAAGCGAAGTCACGAGCTCCGGCGTCAACACGTTCGTGTGTCTCACTCCCTGAAATTACGTAATAAGAAAGAAAAAAAATGAGAAACGACCATAGAGATATGTATATTTCACATTTTACTATATACTTTGCTGGCTCTAAGTAATAATTTGCTAGATTGCTAGAGGGCCTAAATCATCAGCGCGCCGATGAGGTGATAGTGACCGAGCCAGGATTTTCAGCACGGGGGATAATTTGAATTTTTAGGGGATGTTTACAAAAGACATTGTTTCGGATGGGCAAAATATGAAAAAAATCATATAATTTCTGGGCGTATTAGAAAAAATAACAGGGAGCGCATATGCAGAACCACCAAATGTCTCGGTTTTGTTAAGGGAAAAAATCATATAATTTCTGGGATGTGTATGAAATAATTTATTTTGGAGGGGCAAATATGAAAAAATCATATAATTTAAGGTTAAAAGTGTAAAAAATCGTAAAAGTTAGGAGGTGATTTAAAAAACAGAAATGATCTTCATCAGCGGACCGCTGATGTGAGAGAATTGGTGGGCCCGCTCCTCTCTCACATCAGCGAGCCGCTGACTGCTGATGCTGATGTGTATCACTTCTCTTTAAAAAAAAAAAAAAAAAAAAAGAGAGACATGTATCTCCACCTAGCTCTGCCCCGATGACAATAATACAAGCGGGTCCCACTTGTATTCAAGATATTTACGAAACGACCCCAAAAAATAGAAAAAAATAACGAAGAGAGCGACAGACCTCTGCGCCTGCGGCGGCGGCGTTGCCGTCGTTGTTGTTATGGCCAAGGCTGGCGGACTCGCCGCAGCCGAAGGAGTAGACGTCGCCGGAGTCGGAGACGACGAAGGTGGTGTAGTCTCCGGTGGCGACGTGGACGGCGTTGACTCCGGCGAGGGCTTGGACGACTTTGGGGGCGGACTCGCAGTCCTCGTTTCCGTGGCCGAGGCATCCGTAGCGGCCCCACCCCCACGTGCATACCCTCCCGTCCCGCCCCACGACGGCCGCATGCCACGCCCCCGCCGCCACCACCCTCGGCTGCAGCCTCAGCTGCCCGAACTGCTCGATCAGCCGCGGAGACTTCTCGTCCGTCCGACACCCGTGACCCAGCTTGCCTCCCAGCCCGCACCCGACCGAGTAAACCGACCTAAACGGGTAAATCGTTATTATCACGGGAATTCTGGTCATCTGGTCAATTTCAAATTTGATTTTAAGGAATTTTTGCCAATGTTTCGTTTATTTTAGTAAATTAGTCATTTAACGCAATTTACTAACTATGGACAATCGTGTAAAATAGTATCTGATTAATGAGGCCACGTCATCAAATGTGGCTAGATTTTTAAAATATTTAGAGCATTGGCTAGACTGCAAATCCAACGTTTCATGTGGGCTAGTCCGTGAGATTTTTCTATTATTATTGTTATGCTCGCGACTAACTTAGCAGATAAGTTGTTATTTCGTAATGTCTATGGTGTGATAATAATTAGTAGGTTTTTTATGATTAGTGTAATTTGATCGAAAAAATAATCGCTTATCTATTAATTTTTTTTTTTTTTTTTTTTACTTTTTAATGAAATCTATCACCTAGCCAAAGAAAATTATAGGAACTGATATTTTTTGGATGAATTAAAATATAAACGAAACGAAATACGATGGCTGATACCGGACTTTGAAGAGGGTTCAGTGCTCTCTCAAAATAGGAATTTCTCCTCCACTCTAGTCACTTTAGTGTCTACTAATTTTCCTATCTTTATTTACTAATCATTATGATTCTTCAATATATACACTAAATAATAAAAAAAAAACAACAATACTCGAGATCGATAGACTCACATTCCGGTGGGCTGACACGCGAGAGCGAGAAGGTAGCAATATCCGGCGGCGATCTGAACCACCGGAACGTTCTCGAGGGCCCCGGAGAGAAGCCGAGGCTCCACGTCAGCGGGCTCGGTCTGGTGGCCGAGCCTGCCGTCGTCGTCGCGGCCCCAAGAGAAGGTGTAGACCCGGCCTTCCCTTGACAGCACCGCCGTGAAGAAGTTTCCGATCGCGGCTTGGACCACAAACACGCCCTTCAGAGACTCCACGAGCCGCGGAGTCTTCACGACCGGCTTGGCTCCTCCGCCGTTGCCGCCGAACTCGGTCTCGCCGAACGAGTCCTTTCCGAGAACGAAGACTTGACCCGCGTCGCTGATCAGGATCGTCCTCCCCGCCCCCGCCGTCGCCTGGATTATCCTAATCCCGTCCAGAGACCTTTCACCCACAATACAATTTCCCGATGATGAGACTTTTTTTTTTTTTAATAAATAGATACAATGGTCAATATTGGACACTAAGAGACTTGAGTATTTTTTATTTTTACATGTTTTTTTTAATATTTAAAAAAAAATACAAATTAGGCCCCCGGATTATTTGCTTTTACATATTAGCCCTCTGTCTATAGCAAGTCTATAGAAAATTAAACCCCTAACTATCTACTTCTTATTATCATAATATTCTCAATGTCTAAATTCCTAACCTCTTCTTTTATTGGAAAATGACTTTTATTTTTATTGTATTTATTCAAAAATTTACTATGCATCAAGTACAAGGCACACATAAATTGGGGGAAAAAGATAAATATTTAAAGAACTTTTACTTAATTACTTATTATTCTTCGAAATCGACTATGCATCAAGTACTAGCAAAAAGCCAAACCTGATTTTCCGTGGCCGCGACTCCTCGTCGGTGTTGCCGTGGCCGAGCTGGCCAGAGCTGTTGGACCCGAACGAATAAACTTCCCCTTTGGAAGTCACGGCGACGCTGTGGCCGGGGCCCGCGATGGCCTGAGACCTCTCTCTCCTCGAGCAAGCCTCGCCGGCCATCAGAAACCGAAGGACGAGCTTCCACGAGCCACCGCAACGCCGCCTCAGCTCCGACCGCTCCTCCGAGCCCATCGGCTTGAATATCGCCCTCTTCTCGCACATGTCCAGCGCCGCCAGCTCCGGCAGCGACAGCTGGCAGTCCGGCTCGTAGTTCGCCCGCTGCCTGAAGAACCAACATGTCGCCTGCGCACCCGAAAAAAAAAAAAAAACCCGGATCAGCATTGGTCCCGATTCGAATAAAGTTTCGATCTTTTTATGAATTAAGAAAAAATAATGAAGACTGGCCTCGAGATTTGCGAGGTCTTGGGGGTCCAAGTTTCGGGTTGAGAGGACGTGGAGGACTATCGAGGGGTTGGTGGCCAAAGGGAAGTCTCCGGGATCAGAGTCGCCAAAGCAATGGCGTTGCCTTCTCTCGAAACCTATCGTGGTTGCGTTTGTGTTTGTGTTGGCGGCGGCGATGATTGGCTGTTCGGGTATGTTAAGGAATTGAATGGTCGAGGTATCGCTCGCCGTGGCGTCCATGGGAGTTTTGAAGCGAAAGAAAGCTTCTTTTTTCTTTTCTGAATTTTTTGTTTTGGTTTGGTTTGGTTCGGTTCTGGTTTTTCCTAAATTATGAAAAAAAAAGAAAAAAAGAAAAAAAGAGAATGAATTACTCCCGAGTTTTGTTCTGTCTTCAATGACACCCAAAGTTTAAATGTACCTTTGGAAACTACGTTAGGAATTCAACAGACTTCAAGGTAATGAAAAACCTACATAATGAAAAGAGGGGAAACAAAAAAAAAAAGCCTAACATCATAGGAAGCAAGAGAAGGAAAAAATAAATAGTGCATTCATGTTGTTTTTGTATATATTCACATGTACTGATTAACAGCTTTTGCTTCAGTGTCTCTTGAAAATGTTGGAACCAAAATCCTGTTACATATAAATAAGTAAGATTAAGTACAACCACCTTAGTCTAAATAAAACTAAAATGTTTTATGAGAAACAATGAAAATGAGCAATATAAAAATCAATAAACTCAGATCAGAACTGTTTATGCACGAAAGAGAGGAAGAAAAAAAAAGATAAAGGAAGCTTTGATGAGAAGAAATACTAGTCTTCTATTGATGGATATTCCACAACAAAAGACAACCACTCAAAAAGGAAAGAATTTTGGTATTAGAGGAAGTTTATGTTCACACAAAATCCATTGCAACAGAAATAAGGGTTAGATTTGAAGAGATCGGAGTTTCAATTAACACATGCAAAATCACTATCCAGACAACATTTAGACAGAGGATTGTTTGTGATCAAGCTTTTGGCAACAAGGATTGACCCCAAAAGAAAAAGAAAAAAAAAAGTTTACTTTTGGTATACCCAAGTTGAGAAATTATCAGGCAAACAATCAGCAAGTTAGTATACTCCGATCAGGTAAGAAACGGAAATAAAAATTATACCTAAAAAAAAAAAAAGATTTTCAATATTTACATTATGATCATCACCGATCAACACTCAAAAACACAAAATTCGGAAAAAGAGTATTACATCTCAGAGAATCCCACGATTCCTCAATATCCATCCGAATTCCGTCTGCAAAAAATTTCACTTTAATTTATTTTTTATTCATAAGAAAGAAAAAAAAAAGGAGAAAAAAATAACATTGATCAAACTTAAGAGCAAGCAAAAGGACAGAGGGTTTGTGAGATGAGATGGTACCCCAAAAGGGTCATCAAAGATCGAGACTTTTTTGGATATTTCTCAATGGTTTTGATAGAGAGCGAAGAAAGAGAATCTGTTGTTTCTTTTCAAGTGAATGAATGAATGAACGAACCAGAGGGAGAAGAAACAGTTTTTATTTCTTAATTCTTTTTTTTTTAATGAATATTTATTTTCTTATATGGGAGGTGACACAACACAACCTCTTCTATCTCTATACGTTTTATAAAAGCGATGAGGTGTCTGTCTATCTTCCCTGTGGGACTATTTTTTGGGTGGTGAATGAGAGAGAGCATATGCTTAACTCTTTGCTCATTTTATTCATCTAGTAAAAAAAAAAAAAAAAATCATTTAGTTTTTATATATTTATGTATTGCATTATGCATACAAATATATATTGTACACGGTAATTTTTCACCATGGTAACTTGGTCTTCACTTCATTTTATGGTTTAACGAAATATGAGGTTTTTATTCCTTGTAATGAGGATAAGAGTGAAAAAACAGTCGTGAGACTCACATTCATCACCCTTCAAAAACCTATTTTTTAGAAAGAAAGACAAAATGTGCTAGTTAGCGCGCCTCGGCGCTCACTCCTCAAATTAAAAATTAGATTTGAGTCGTTACGAAAGTATAAAAAAAATTATTTTCAAAGGATTTTGTTGTTACAAAATCTTGTCTACTTCGATCTCAAATTTGCCATCACATATCATTGATATGATTAATTTGGGGACAATTAGCTCAACATGTAATAAGAAATCAAAATTTGATCGATCTTTTTAGCAATTTGATATATTTTATGTATGAAAGTTGTATTGTAAATGATCTCGCTCGGTTAATTTGATACACATATTCTATCGATGGAGGAATTTCCTTGAAAAAAAATGAGATATTCAGAATACATCTTTATCACGTAGAAGAAAACTTATCTAAGTTTTCTTGAACACAATCGGAGAATGACATAGTCATATCTAGAACTTTTGCCTTTTCCATGCGATAACACTGCATAGTCTGATGTCGTGTACGCCCTCCGGTACAACCTTGCACATCGGGCTCTCGCCCTTGATCCTCATGTGCCTTAGACCTTTGGCCTCGGCCCGAATCTTTTTCTTGGACCCTTTAACTTGGCCCCAAATGTTCATTCACAAATCGTCCCTCCTTGGCCTCAGGCCCATCGATTTGGCACTTGCCCTTCGATCTCGGTTTTGGCCCCTTCGGCTCGACATCTCAATCATGGACTTTTGGTCTCGATTTGTCCCTACAGAATCTCAATCCCCTTAAATCGGCCCAAACCTTCAGCCTTAATATGTCCCTCCTCACGCTCAGCCCCATTGGCTCGACCCTGGATCTTTATTCTTGGCCTCGACTTGGAACCAAACCTTTAACATCGGCCCTGACTTGGTCGACTTGTCCCCTAAATCCCATACATTTCATAGACTTTCTGATCTTCTGTCGCATCGTCTCACTTAGCCTCATAGGCTCATTTAGCCCTCATGGTCCTCTTGATCAATCTATGAATGCCAGGTCCTTCTCAAGAAAAATAGGTAAGATTTTTGAACCTCTCTCTCTCTCTCTCCCTCTCTCTCTCTATATATATATATATATATATATATATATATATATATATATATATGAATACAATTAGGACCTATAGCCCCTTTTCAAAAAAGTTCATCCGACTTGCTTTATCGGGAAGATAAAAAACTTGCTTTCTTGTGGGAATACAAGGTCCGACTTTGAGGATAATACCAATTTTTTAGCTAACGTGCGATTCGAGGTCCGGCTTAGATTAACTACGTCGACTCTTGAGTGTTGATCCAAAAATCAAAATTAACATATAAAGAATGAACTCAAATACTTATTTAGATACTTTTCTATAACTTTTTTTTAATATGATCACCCTATGACCCCATTGATCTAAACCAATGTATCAATTTAAATCTAATTTACTTGCTATTAGATTCAGTTAATTCAGACGAACGTTTTCCCTTGAATTTAAGGGTTTTCAGCATGATGTTTGTTTCTCAAGAATATACATTTTCATGCATGAAACAAAATCAGAAATATGGTCTAGTAATGTCAATAAGTAATTGAGCAACAAAGTATTAGTTTGTCGTTCAATCAAACACTAGAAAATGCACAACTCAAATTACAACGAGTAATGTGGGGAAATTATAATATGAAAAAAGTGTAATGATCAATCAAACCAAGCTGTAAGATGGTCCAAATATTTAAACCCGGCAAAAGCTAGCACGAGTAGGATCCGATGCAACTGTTCTTTTTCTTACTTGCTTTGCTAGCAATATTTTTCTTGGAAAAATCAAGAAAATAGTGTTTATTGTCGTGTAACATTTTTAAAATAGCGGCTATTTTAAATCAATTAAAAATAGCGGTTTTGTAAATCTGTAAATAGTTATTTTCTTTATAAATGAAATTGTAAACCATACATAAAGTTAAATAGAGTTAAAAAAAAACAGTAAATAAATCAGAAAAGAAATTGTCAACATCAAGAAATCTTACTATTTATAAAATTTAAAAATGCTATTTTTGCAGTAAAAAAATTGAAGTACACTACTCTTACAATGTAATAAAACGGCTACCAAAAGTAATTACCACATTTTTCTTCTCTATACAATTTTAAAAAAAAAATGAGCTAATATAATGGTCTATAATTGTCTGTCCTAAGCCCACGTTAATCTCGCTTTCTTTGCTTTGCACCTCTTATTAAAATTATTGATTATACACGGTACCCACTTTTTCAAGATCTCGAGTTTATAAGAAAATTTAAGTGACAGTGTTATTTCGACTTGTTAAAATTTTGAATGAATAACGAGTTCCCACTTTACTTCGCACATAGCAAATTGTCCTTGTTTTAGACTATTTCAGGAGCTCACATTCTTGTTATCTCTTTCATCCAATTAAGGCCTTTTTGTTATCAATTGGGCTAAAATTAAACATGTAACACAACTCCATGAACAGCTTTTTGAGTCCATTAAATTCAGAATCGACTGAAGAAGCAAATTGAAACGAGGTACACAGCTCAAAGGAGAAAATATAATTCAACCTTTTGAATATTTATCAAAAGGGTAAGTTTTATAGGAAAGAAAAAAGCTCTTAATAATCACAACGAAAAGAGTCAAGACCCAACAAACAAGTATATATAACAACATTAATACCTTTAAATTATGTTTATTAAAGAAACCCCAAAAAGACTCGTGATTACCTGATGTATGGTAATAAAAGGATTAGCACTAATTAGAACTTTAGTTAAGTCAATAATACGAAGGAAAAGAGAGAGAGAGAGAGAGAGAGAGAGAGAGAGAGATTTTTACATGCTTTTGTCCCTTAATTGGAGAGAGTATATATATATTTGTGGTATCGCTGAACGAAATACCAATCCGATGATTCGTTAAATAAATAAATAAAAGAAAGAAAAAAAAAAAAAAACAAGATGTTCATGAGTTACAATATATGCAAGTAGAATAATTCTCGAATCTTTCTCTATCTATATCAAATATGTCTATAAAATTCTACAATAATTACCAATCCAATGATAAGCTTTCATTTAAAATGCATGCAATTGCTATAAATGTAATTCAATATAACACAATTATATGTACTCATAATGAAGAAGAGTAAAACATTAAGCTTAAGGTTGAGTCTAGATCTCTCTTTTCCTCTCTAGCCTTGTATACCATACACTACTTGACGTTGACAATCAACATTTACTATTATATTGTCCATAATAATTGGACACCAATTTAATAATTAAGCACCCTCTAAGCTGATAAGTGACATAAGTCCTAAGACTTATTTGACGCACCATCTCAACCGTCGATTTCATCAGAATCGTATCATTCTAAGCTTCACCAATCAAACTCGCTATTATAACTGTTCATTTGAATTAAGGAAAAATGGATAAATTAGCGTTTGATAACCCATCTGTATAACAAATAATATAAGATAGTTTATTTATTATTCAGCTTTATTTTATGTTTCCATTGATATTTTATTCATTATGTATCTTGATGATAAGTGCTCACGTGTACGGCAAGGCAGCAAACTCATACTTTCATACGCATCTGGACAGAAAACTTTTCTAATTCGACTGTGGATTTTTTTTTTTTTTTTTTTTTTTTTTTTTCTAACCCATCGTAAACACCTTAAAATTCTTAATTTGGTGGGGCATGCGAAGTTAATTAGGTAATGTAGTTAGATTTTTCTTTAGTTTAAAATAAATTTTGCTAATATGTGGATATTCATAAGCTACACCGAAGTTAACGTTTGTTGATATAATATTACTGTACTTTGTGGAATAATTAGGCAGTAATCCAATAATCACATTTTTTTTTAAAAAAAAAACAAAAATTTTATTTTTTTAAAAAAAATAACCTACCAACTATTTTTATTAATTTAATTTACTTTGATCGATCGGAACGATTTTGTTGATAAGATAAAATTTTGACTAAAAACTTTAAAAAAAAAATTATTAGTGGCAACAAATTCTTCTCAAGAATTTATCGATGTTATCTTATTTAAAAAACCTTTTTCTAGAATACCCCACTTATTCTTACGCGAATATGTCATTTGTGTTATTATTTAAAGTTTTATTTGACTTTTTATTTTTGGCTTCATTTAAAATAAAATAAAAATCGTCAAAAAAGTAAAATACACAAAAAAAATGCAAAAAAAAAAAATCAAAATAAAAAAATTTAAGTTAAAAAATTACCATATAAGTTATTTGTCAAATGTCCCCTATAATCATTCAACTTTGTTTCAGCCCTTTTTGAACATTACCTGACCATTTAAGAAACTACGAATTTTAGAAGCAACAAAATATTACTCGCTTTTTATTTATTATTTTCCTCTTTGTGGTATTGCTATTTGCCACCACTCTCAAGTTTCTACAAGGAGAGACTATTTTAAGCTGAAATGCCGTCATGTTGTTCAAATCATCTAAACTTAAAACGCAAAACAAAATTTATTTTTAAAAAGAAAAAAAATTCACTTTTCAAATTGATGCAGCTATATAGTATGGTTCCAAAATATTCCGGGCGCCGATTGCTACTACACTACAAGAGGTTATCGCGAGCGAAACTCAGCCCCGATACAAAATCAGTGTAAACCGAGTGGGAATTTGCTCAGAGCCTCTCAATATCTCACTTTGTTGATATTGCTGATAATGCTTTTTTTTATCACCTTTGTTTGTTCGCGTTCCTCGGGCCTAAAGATCAATCTTCTTCGGAAGGTTCTGTATCTCTAGCGACCGAGGAGGTGTGTACTTCAACTTCCTCCTGAAATATCATGATCGTTTCACGGTATAGAGTTTGAGAACGGAGTTTCAAACACATAACCGGAATAAAAATATCTATGTATTCGACTAAATTTCTGCAACTATTATTACCTTTCCCGGGTGTTCATGCAATTTCTCTGATTCTCTCTCGTCAACCTTCAAACTAGTCGGAGCTATATTATCTATCGTCTGAAATGTTGATGGCGTGTTATTCTCGTTTTTTGTGAAGTCCGATCGAGAGGTATTACCGTTCACACTACCGGAGGGACTGTGATTGTTGTCCTTGGATGTACCAACTTGAATATTTTCGACTACAGAGTCGGTTTCTTCGTTCTTTTCGGCTAATTTGGCCGATGCTTCCTCGGCTTTCCTTTTTTCTTCTTCTCTTTGTCGTCTTTTCCTTTCTTCTTCAGCCTTCAGTTGTCTAAATCTGAGATCAACATTTGGGAGGTTTAAGAGTCTTGAAACATTTGGCATTTTAGAATAAATAGTTCCTGAACTATTATAATTTAGCCCCTATACTATTTTTTTGTAACAAAATGATCCTCAAACCATTGATTTTGTTGCACTTTAGTCCTTACCTATTTAAAACAATTGATGAAACTCAACACCTAAACAACAAAAACATACTTACAAATTTAAGATATAACAGAAACTAAGTAAATTATATTCTGACCCATAATAACTAAGTAAAAGTTAAAAACAATTTTGATTTTTAGTAACATGTTATTTGAGTGACACTTTTCAAAATTATGATGAAGTTGCTTAGGTGTTTGAATTTCATAAAATAGATTAGAAAACGACTAAAAGCAACAAAATTAAAGTTTGAGGGCCATTTTGCCCCAAAAAAAATGGCTTAGGGACTAGAATGTCACTCGCATAATAATTCAGGAACTATTTGTGTTTAACAAGCCTTAACATTTTAATAGAGGGAGAGAGGCTTAATATGAAAAACTGTTTTTACCTTTCACCAGGTCGTGGACCTTGTGCCGTCGACACTTCTTCTTTCGGGCTATCCTTTTGGGTCAAAGTTAGCTCGGAGATGATTTTTTGAACCTCGGGTTTGTCTTCTTTCACCAAATCAGATGTGAACTGACTTACCGGAGGAGCTGGAACTTTTGCACCCCCTAACTTTTGAAGCCATACTTGCTGTGCTGTGCTCAATAGATTATTCGTTAACCTACAAAAGAATATATATCGTGATAAAGTATGTAAGCTAACTGATTCATTGACATGAAATATACAATACAGAATTTCTTAGAAAAAATTTAAAAAAATATATATATCAGACACTGCTCACCAATAAAGGCTTAAGCCAGAAGGAACTGAGAGAGCAAAGTAACCGATCATCAAAGGCAAGAGCTTTGTGATCAATTGCGAATTCTTCATGTTTGGATCGTTACTCTGAAAATTAAAGCACGTGTTATGTTAGAAGTTTATTTATGTCGGAAACTATAAAGGCCGGCAAAAAAAAAATGGTTAATCAGATAAAGCGAGAAAGCCGCAAAATTACGCCAATATTAAAGATATTTCTTAGTAGGTTATAAAAACAAGAATACAGTTATGCACTGGCTGATTGGGGCTAGGATATCACTGACCTGCGCTGATTGCATAATTTGTACAGAAATGTACTGTGAGACGATGAGCAAAGTGGGCAATACGAGATAAGCCAAAGTATCCGACCATCCCAGCGGTGGATGACCATCCTTAAAAAAAAAATGATTATGGGTCGTATCAATCATAATTAACATACTATCAGCATAATCATGTAAAGAGTATTCGATCTTTCTGAGGCACTTACTACAAAAGGGTAAAGCCAAGAGATTCCACTGCCCTTTTGTTGAGCCAAAATCGTGGTCGGACCCGACAAGGAGGGTATCCAGAAGAAGCCTTCCGTGAGGAGTCCCTTGTATTTTCACCCGAGAAAGGAAAAAAAAAATTACTCAATTAGGTTTTAGCATGGCTTTTATATTTTAATTGAATCACACAAGCATTGAACAAAAGCTACCTCGTTAGCCGCGTTCGAAAGAGCTCTGTATAAGCCGATCCAGACTGGTATCGTGGCGAGTGTTGGCAAACATCCTGGCACGGAAACAAAGCATTCAAAAATGTCGAAACAAAGAGAACTTTTATTTATTTATTTATTATAATTAAAAGGGTGCAGTGGCTATCTAGCCATATGAAACGTTATAAATTTTGAAATAGCCAACGTTTTGTTAATTTTTTATAAATAGCCACGTAAATCTATTTACGCTATCAAAATAACCAAAAATACAGAGTAAATTTCTAGTAAATATAGCTATTCACGAAACATTTACAGAAGTTTTTGGCTATTTACGAAAAATTTACAAAACGTTGGCTAAAACACAAACGCTTATGTTTATGTGGCTTATATCGCTAAGTTTTAGTTATTAAAAATCAGTCGGTTCAATAACTTTTCTATGTTTATATACCTGCAAGCGGATTTATGCCGGCTACTTTATACAACCGAGCCGTTTCAAGTTGAATCCGCTCCTGCGAGTTAGGGAAGAAAAAAAAACATCGATATGAGCTCACCAATCAAACGGTTGGAAAAATGTGCTTTTGGCCAAACATGCTTTGGAAAGAAGTCGCGTAAAGAAAACATATTCTTTGGCTTGTCAACTCACTTGGTCTCCGGCGAAACGTTGCTGAATCGCCTTTAATTGAGGCTGCAAGGACTTCATTGCCATGGTAGATTCGACCTGCGAAAACAATCGTCGATTTTCAAAGGTAAAAAAAGCTACATTCTTTTTTGTGGAAAACCAGGTAATTTAATGGCGATTGAACGGAGCTTTAACACACAGAATTACCTGCTTTTTCGTCAGCGGAAAGGTCGCGGCTTTGACAAGAACAGTGAGAAGTATTATAGCGAAGCCATAGGCGTAAGGTACGTGAAGAGTAGTGAGTCCACCTTTCAAAACCTAAATCACAAAAAAAAGAAAAAAGAGTTCAATTCGCTGAAAAACCCTAAAACTCAATCCAATCCGAAATTGAAAAAAAAAAAAGTACCTTGAGAATGCTCTCCATGTAATTGGCGATTCCAGAGAACCAATCGTCGCTCTGTTTCACGGCCTCCGCCGGAGAAGAAGAAGAAGAAGACGACGAGGAAGCCACGGCGGCGTCGGCGACGGTGTAGAGAAAACCCTCGGCGCGGCCGAGAATGTCGCGAAGAGCTCCGGCGGAGAGTTCGGCCTCCGGTCCGAAGTCGAACATCGCCTGGGCGACGATGTGGCCGCGGAGGGAGGGTTTGGCGGGAAAGCGAGCGATGGTTCGCCGGAGAGGGGTTAGGGTTTGGCCGGAGAAGGGAGACAAGGCCAGGCTTGGCCTGTGAGTCAATAAAGTCGTCATTTTTCAAAATAGAAGAAATGATATTCTGACAAAAAAAAAAAAAACGATTGAGAGATTATAGTATGACTGTTTGAAGAAGACTGTGTTTTCCTTGTTTTACGTGTCTCTTTGCTTTTGACGTTTTTATAGTTTTGATTTTGAAGAAGAAGAAGAAGAAGAAGATGGTATGGGAAATGAAAAGTGACGGTGGCGATATAGTGATAAATTTGTGCCGAGTTTTTCTCTATCGAATAATGGGATTGGAATTTGGATTAAAATTGAAAGAAAATGAAAATCAGATATATATATATGAGTTGTGTGATGACTTATGACGGATGTGTGTAAGAAAGCGTAGAGACGTTTCCAATAGAGGGAAAGAAAAGAAAATCGGCAGACAAACAACTAATTTATTTTCCACAAAACGCTTTCAATTAGTATTTTTTTTTTTTTTTTACAAATAGCAAAGCTTACTAAATAGTAAATATTTATTTTAGTGATTATAATTTAACAATAGTGTTTAAGTTATGAGATTAATATGTCTGAAAGTTTAAAATTTGATACGTATTTAACTACTAGAGTGGAGTTGAGTCTGATTATTTTTTATTTATTTATTAAATTCTGTAATTTTTGTGTTCGAAATGAATGTTGGGCTTAAGTAGATCGTTTGGTTCAAGCCCCACTACCTACCTTCAGTTCAGCCCAACCAGCTCAAGACAGTCAATTTATAGCCCAAAACTAGTATTGGAGTTATTTGGAAATGACCCTTGAAAAATATGCAAATAGGATTAGTCCATACCATAGATAATAAGAATCTACGGTACTTAAACTGCTATCCAGAGTCTGCCACCTGGCACTATCTTTGCGCGACACGTGGCGAAATCCCTGGGTAACACGTGGCTCTATTTTGGTCAACACTTTTCCGACCTTCTATCTTCTCTACTTGATTTTCTTCTCATATCTTCTCGATTTTCTTCTCCCACTCTCCATCTTGCTCTCTCTCAGCTCAGCGTTGAAGCCACCTCCGAACCGACCCCCACCGTCCTCTGACCGGTAAGTTTATCCCTCCATCTTTCTTACTTTCTCTGTCTTCATCACTCTCTTTCTCTCACTGTTGAGTATGTGTGTGTATGTGTGTGTGTGTATGTTCGTGTATGTGTGTATGTCGATGTGATGTGTCTTCTCTTCTCTTCTATTTCAGTGTGTGCATATTTGTTTAGTGTCATTTTTTCTGTATGATTTAGTGTTAGATTTTAGATTCATCAATGTGTGTTGTGTTTAATTTTTTTTTTAATTCTTTTCAGGCTAACCTGGGCGTTGCCGTCCCTTTGATGCTCTAGCCTCTGCTGTCCGTAAGTTGTTGTGTATATGTGCCATTGGTTTTTATGTGCTGAACTGGGATTATGTATTGAATTGTGTATTGTGACACTCTAATTTTTCAGAGGTGCAGGCATTTTGAGATTGGTGGAGACAAGAAAGGGAAGGGAACACATCTTTGTTCCAAGTGCACAAGGTTTTTGTAAGTCTTAAAAAAAATCTCATACAGAAAACTGTTTACTTTTTTAATCTCTCTGAATGTCATATTTGTATATGACCCTGTTAGCTTTTAAGCTTTTTTCGCAGCCATGACTATCTATCTTTTTCTTGGTTCAGCATTTTAAATGGAATTGAAACTGCTATTTTCATAGCTAAAATGCCTTTGATCTTCATAACTTGCTCTGAAAAACATACTAGAGAAGTCTGAGTTATATTTAAAAATAGCTACAATAAGTTACTGTCAATAATAACTGTGCCTATGGGCTAATTATACTTAAAAGTATTGCCTTGCCTATACTGCATAATACTCTGAGTTATATTTTTTCTCACTCCCCCACTGTAATTTTGAGATTCGGAATTTATCCATACCATAGATCTGCAACACATTTATTTATTTTATCTTAAATTTTTGCTCACAGACATAGTATCGAGTACATGGCGGGCTGTTATTTTTTCGTTGTTTCTTGTTGTTGGTTTATTTATATGTGGGTTAGTATTATCGATTTTGAACTTATAGCTTACTGATGCCTTCTTGTTCTTTTTTGCAGATGATCTTGTTGGCCTTGGATTTCATTCAAAACGACTGAAATTCAACGACTCTTTGCGCCGAAATCTGCTAGATGAGGTAAGTTTTCTTTAAAATACTTGATGTTACGTCTTGCCTTTTTCTTTTTTCGCACACTTAACGTCAAAATGCCAATGATATTACAATTTTTTGTCTCAAACGCTCAGCAATTGGTCTGGTCGAGTAAGGAAAAGCATATATGATATACAATTTAACCAAATATTTAGAACTAACATATACCTTAGTGGACGAAATATTCTGTAATAACTGCTAGCTATCTTCCTCACATAGAAGTTCCAAATTCGATATCTGACATGAAAATCACAATAGATGTATTGATTAGTATATTAATACAAGCATTATAACTGGATTACAGAAATAGTTCACAAACAAATACTTTTGACCTTGCTGGCGAAGCTGCATTGATTTCTTCAATCAAGACCTTAGCCTCCTCAGCAAATTCTTGGGCAAGGAAAAATTGCTTGTTGAGAATCTTAACTGGCATATCAAAATCTACAACAAAAGAAACCTTAACCACTCGCAAATAAATAACACTCAGCAGTTCATTGATAATTACAAAGTCAACTCTGTCTATGCCAGCACGTTTTTTTATGTCACCACATTTTCATTTTCTTGTTCAGCCCATCTACGAGCTTCAGCCAAACTTTTAGCCATATTCCCCACCTACATCCAGAAGTAACAAAGAAATTAGTATAGAAGTTTGCCACTGATACTATTTGAAGAGTAAAGAGTATTATAGAACTCACATAAACTGTTGCGTTTCCTTCAATTCTTGTATATAAACATTTCTCGAACAGGGGCTCTGAAAAATCTTACCAAAGCTCATAAGCCATTGTTCTGCATGTATCAAGCACATGGCGGGCTGTTATCTTTGCGTTGTTTCTTGTTGTTGGTTTATATGTGGGTGGGTATTATCGATTTTGAACTTATTGCTTACTGATGCCTTCTTCTTCTTTTTCGCAGATAATCTTGTTGGCCTTGGATTTCATTCAAAACCACTTAAATTCAACGACTCTTTGCGCCGAAATCTGCTAGATGAGGTATCTTATCTTTAAAATACTTGATATTACGTCTTGCCTTTTTTTTTTTCGCACACTTTACGCTAAATATAGAAGAACTCAGGCTGTCAGAAGATGCACGGAAAAAGAAAAGAAAGAGTCGATCGAAAGATCATTCAATTATTAATGACTGTGCTATTCCACTTGTTACTACGTCTATTACATCTAACATCAATACTACATGTCCTACTACTGAAATACTTGGTTGTCGTGACTTACCTTATTCAGCCGACTGGGTTTCGCAAAAAACTGAAAAGGGTCGTCGTGCCGCTGTCGCACGGAATGAGCGGGCGTTTTTATTAAATGAAAAAAGAAATAAGAAACGTCAGCTTGACTTGCCTCATTCGTCTGACTCAGGTATGGTTACCTAATAAATCATCATTTTATTGATCCTTTTTAAAAAATACCTTCTGGTTATTATATCTTGTGTATTGTCTTGATTATATCTGTTTTTTTTTTTCATTATCAGACGTAATTCCACAAAATTCCAATTACGAAGAACTTGCTCGTGCGGCTAGCGCGCGGAAGAAGAGGACCTTGTTGTTAAATGAAAAAAAAAAAAACGTCAACTTCTATTGTGCACCGCTGCTGACTCCGGTATGATTACCTAATAAATCTTGAATTTTTATCCTTTTTTAATATCTTGTTATTATTATCTTCTGTGTATACATACAGTTAATTTTTTTCAAAACTTCGGCTTCTATAGTTCTCTTAGAAACTGAGTACTCTTTTCTGCAACTAAACTTCTTTGTTTTTGCTACTTTTTCTTATATTTTTTGCAGATACAGTTCATGATATCAGCAATTGCACAGTCTCGCATTCTGGCAAGGTTGCTGACTCGGGTATGGTTACCTAATAAATCATCATTTTGTTGATCCTTTTTTAAAAAATATCTTCTTGTTATTATATCTTGTGTATTGTCTTGATTATATTAATCTACTTTTTTTTTATCAGATGTGATTCCACAAAATTCCGATTCCGAAAAACTTGCTTGTGCGGCTAACGCGCGGAAGAAGAGGACCTTGTTAAATGGAAAAAGAAATAAAAAACGTCAACTTCTTTTGTGCACGGCTGCTGACTCCGGTATGATTACGTAATAAATCTTGAAATTTTATCCTTTTTATAATATCTTGTTATTATTATCTCCTGTGTATTGTCTTGGTTAATTTTTTATTATTATTATTAGAATTATAGAGACTAAAGTATAAGCAATTCCTTTCTTAATCTAGAAACGTGCTTTTAATATTTGTTATGAATAAAAATCTGGTTTTGTCACTGGCATTTAAACTATTTAATATGAAGTCATGTGATTCTAATCATATAACTCATCGAATTATTAAATCAAGCTTCGTTGTGGTTTTAAAAGTTAATATCTTGTTATTATTATCTCCTGTGTATTGTCTTGCTTAATTTTTTTTATTATCAGAATTAATGTAACAATCATTTATACTTTTGACTTCTATATATACACGTATTTGTAATTTCAACTTATATTGCATACGTAATGTATTTAAAGTCTACAACTTAGCCTCACTAACATTCTTATGTGCCTCGCCTAACATCTTTCCTTTTAAGTAGTTTGCTCATCTTCTTCCCAAATTACCCAACCGAAAAAAAACAAAAGGAGAAGGACAGGTGGCTCTGAATTGAATATGATTCCTATGAGTTCTAGCAACCTTGAGCAGCCAACTGTTTGTGCGTTTTGTGGAGCGTTATTACTTCAGTTTGAAAGTAAGGTCTTTTGTTGCTCCAATGGAACTGTTACTTTGAAACTTAACGATGTACCTAATCAATTGTATGACTTATTCATATCTCCAACCGAGGAAGCACGCCAGTTCAAAAGATTCGCTCGAGTTTATAATAGTAGCTTCGCTTTCACTTCACTTGGGGTTAACTACGATAAAAAGTTGTGTGCAAAGAATAAAGGCATATATACTTTTCGAGTCCAAGGGCAAGTTCATCATACTATTAAGCAACTTATGCCAAAGAACGAACCTCCATCCTTTCTGCAACTGTACTTCTATGACACAGAGCATGAATTGGAAAATCGGTTACAGTTCTCCGATTGCTTGACCGTGGAGTTTCTTG
Organism: Urtica dioica subsp. dioica; assembly: GCF_054948205.1. Taxonomy (NCBI): domain Eukaryota; kingdom Viridiplantae; phylum Streptophyta; class Magnoliopsida; order Rosales; family Urticaceae; genus Urtica; species Urtica dioica. The sequence goes on from NC_142758.1 coordinate 49,204,028, forward strand.
CCAAGATACGTGATGTGCTGCAAATTAATCCATATTGTCAATTTTTTCGCAGTCTTAAAGATGCTCCAGACTTAGCGGATCTGAAAATCTCCATACGCTGTGATCCTGGGCTTGATCAAAGAGTTTACAATGCCCCTTCTGCATCTCAAGTTGCTGCCTTATGGGTTGACGAAGACTCGACTAACAGTGAGAGACTTCATGATATTCTTGTTTCAGCTCGCACCGGGGAAAATTATAGAATCAACTATTTTTTTGGGTGTTATGATCCTCTTCAATATCCTTTATTGTTCCCTCATGGAGATGCCGGTTGGCATAAGGGCATCAGTAGAGCTGAAAGAAGTGGAAATCGCAGAAACATTACTCATTCGTCTCTTCCTCATATGAACGAAATGGGTTCGATAGACGAGCTAATAGCAAACGAAACAGCAGGTATGATTGTTATGTGCATATTTAATATTCCAAACTTTTATGAACTTACTTTACAATATCTTTATTTGTTAACGTTATAATATTTTTATACACTGTTTTTTCTTTCAGCTCTAGCGAGTAATACAAGAGCTTCGGTTTCTTGTCGGGAGTACTACTGCTACAAGTTGCAAGTAAGGCCTTCGCAAAAGTCTTTGTTGCTGCATTCTGGTCGTTTGTTGCAGCAATACGTGGTTGACATGTACGTCAAAGTTGAGACGCAGAGGCTAGATTACTTTCGGCATAAACAAAGCGAAATCCGAGCAGATCTTTACCGCGGTATCGTAGATAGCTTGGGGATGGGTCGATCCAAGGGTCAAGATACTGGTAAAAGGGTTATTTTACCTGCTACGTTTACAGGTGGCCCGCGAGATATGCGCAGACGGTATATGGATGCTATGACATTAGTTCAAAGATTTGGAAAACCAGATGTGTTTTTGACAATGACATGTAATCCGAATTGGCCAGAGATCAAAGAGCAATTGGGAAGTACTGATTTAGCTCAAGATAGACCAGATTTATTATCTCGTGTCTTTAGAGCTAAAGTTGAGGAGTTGAAAGTTGATTTGATTAAGAGACGCATTTTTGGACCCGTCGCTGCGTATGTATACGTGATTGAGTTTCAGAAGAGAGGTCTTCCACATGCTCATTTCTTACTGATTCTCCAACAAAATTCAAAGCTTTCAAGTCCCGAAGACTACGATAATATTGTTTCTGCAGAAATCCCGAACCAAGAACGGCATCCTCATTTATACTCTCTTGTTGCAAAACACATGATGCATGGTCCTTGTGGCAATTTGAATCCAGGAAACGTCTGCATGAAACGTGATGGAAAATGCAAAAGTGGCTATCCAAAGTCATTTTGTTCTCATACGCAAAAGACTAAGGATGCTTATCCGATCTACCGCCGCCGAGATGATAGTCGGAAGCTTCGAATTCGTGGCCATTACTTAAACAATAGGTGGGTTGTTCCTTATAATCCTTATCTATTAGGAAAGTTTGATTGCCACATGAACGTAGAAGTTTGTTGTACCATCAAGGCTGTTAAATATCTCTACAAGTATGTGTACAAAGGCCATGATCGAGTGTGCTTCGCTGTTGGCCAAAATTTTGAACCTGACAGATTGAATGAAATAGATGTCTTCCAAACAGCTAGATGGGTTTCTCCGCCCGAAGCAACATGGAGGCTCTTTGGTTTTACTGTAAGTGAAATGCATCCTCCTATTTGCTCATTACAGCTCCACCTCCCAGAAGGCCAATATGTAACGTTTGACGACGACACTGATCTTCGCTCGCTGGTTGATGATGAAATGACTAAAAGGACAATGCTCACTGAATTTTTTCAAATGAATCAAAATGATGGAAAGGCAAAAACTTTGTTATATAGAGAATTTCCCGAGCACTTTGTTTGGAATAAGCGGGAAAAAATGTGGACTGAAAGGAAAAAAAAAACGGCCATCGGAAGAGTAGTTATGGCAAGCATTACTGAGGGAGAACGGTACTATATGCGCTTGCTACTGAATCACGTTACAGGACCAACGTCATTTGACAATCTAAAAACTGTAAATGGAGTTCAAACTACTACGTTTCGAGAAGCTGCTTTGTTGCATGGACTTCTTGATGGGGATGATAGTTATGAAGTATGTTTAAGGGAAGCTTCTCTATACCAAATGCCATGTGCTCTCCGCAGATTGTTTGCAACAATTCTTGTGTTCTGCAGTCCTCGTGACCCGCGGCTATTGTGGGTACTTTTCAAAGAATCGATGTGCGAAGACTATGCCAATGTTCATTCAGACCATCACGCAACAGAAGTTCGTGCGTTACAGAGCATCAACTCTATTCTTGAACCAATGGGAAAAAATGTGAACGATTATTTTCTCGTCGATTTTCAGGTTGATTCTGAATTTATTGACAATCCATCAAAGCTTATTTCAGAGGAAATGGAAATATGCATTTCGGAGGATGATATACATGCTATGGATAAATTGAATAGAGAGCAAAATTATGCATTTGACCAGATTATGCACAAAGTTTCTACGGAGGAGTCAGCTTTGTTTTTCATTGATGGTCCTGGTGGGACAGGAAAAACCTTCTTATACCGTGCATTGCTCACTGCTGTCAGGTCTAGGAACAAGATTGCCCTTGCAACTGCATCATCTGGGGTTGCAGCAGGTATATTGCCAGGTGGACGAACTGCTCATTCTAGATTTCGGATCCCGTTGCAAGTAGATGCCACCTCTAATTGCGGTGTGACGAAACAATCGCCTCTTGCTGAGCTGTTCAAATTATCGAAGTTAATAATATGGGACGAAGCTCCGATGATGCACCGACAAGCAATTGAAGTTGTTGATCGAATGTTGCGAGACGTGTGTGACTCTCCTTTACCTTTTGGTGGAAAAGTAGTTGTTCTAGGGGGTGATTTCCGCCAAGTGTTGCCGGTTGTGACAAAAGGTACTAAAAAAGATATTATAAATGCTAGCCTCGTTCATTCGCATTTGTGGAAATCATTTATCAAGGTCAAGCTGGTTCAGAATATGAGAGCAAGGTTAGATTCTTCTTTTTCAAGTTTCTTGCTCAGAGTTGGAGATGGCCAGGAACCATGTGACGATTCTGGGGAAATTAGTTTGCAAAACAATATGGTCATGCCATTTGTAGACGATGTTACATCTTTAAGCGAATTAATTGATGTAGTTTTTCCGAAGGATAAGTTATATTCTGATCAGCTGCATTTCATAATTAATCGAGTCATTCTAACACCTAAAAATGAATTCGTGGATCGAATAAACAACTTGCTGATGGATCGCTTCCCTGGAGATGTCGTCAAGTATTATAGCTTTGATGAACCCATTGATGCTGTGGACCAAAATTTTACTGAGGATTTCCTCAACACTTTGGTGCCTAACGGAATGCCTCCTCATGAATTGATCTTGAAAGAAAATTGTCCTGTTATGCTTTTACGGAATATCAACTCATCGGAAGGCTTGTGCAACGGAACAAGGTTAATTTGCAAACATTTCGAAAGAAATGTTATTCGTGCAGAAGTGGTTGGTGGTGATTATTCCGGGAAGATAGTTTTCCTGCCGAGGATTCCTTTTATCCCACTTGACACCAGCTCTTCTCCATTTCCTTTCAAGCGTAGACAATTTCCGATACGACCATGTTTTGCCATGACAATTAACAAAGCTCAAGGACAAACTTTGGACTATGTTGGATTGTATTTACCAGAGCCTGTGTTCTCTCACGGACAATTATATGTTGCTTTGTCGAGGGCTAGAACAGCTGATTCTATCAAAGTGCTTATAAAGCCAAATAACGATGAAAGTACTTCTCTTTATTGCACAAAGAACGTTGTTTATCGTGAAGTCTTAACTTCGGCGAATGCGGGTTCTGATTGCATACCTACACCTTCAGATACCCAAGTTGGGACTGATGTGAGTTTTGCTTACATCTTGTTTTTCTTCATTTTTTTTTTTAACAAACACACAAGTTGGAAAACTAATATATATGTCAAGTACTTCACATATGCCTCTTTCTTTTTCTCTTGGGCAGGAAGTTTAGAATACGATGTATGGCTCAAAGAAGAGGGAGAGACGCGAGATTGAGTGAGTTTTAGGGTTATGTAACTCAGACACAGAAGAGTCACCACCAGCATCAACAACCCACTATCTACCGTCAAATTCAGGCACGTTTTCTGAATTTTATTTGTTTCTTATTAGTATTATTTTTGTTTTGATGATCAAAGTTTTTTTAAAAAAAAAAAAAAGCAAAAGGATGTTGCTCGATTATGTCTTCTTTTCTTATTATCAGCCGTAATTTCAAACAATTCCAATTACCCACAACTTGCTTGTACGGCTAGCACGCGGAAGAAGAGGATGTTGTTTTTAAATGAAAAAAGAAATAAAAAATGTCCACTTCTATTGTGCATGGCTGCTGACTCCGTTATGCTTACGTAGTAAATTTTTTAAAATTTTTATCCTTTTTTTAAATATCTTGTTATTATTCTCATCGGCCGAACCGCTTCCGGTCCGACATCGGCTGCGCTTTTGCCGCGCCTTCGTGGTTAGTGCTATCCACTCTAATCTCCTTTAACGTTCGTCTTTGACAGCGATTTCGTTGCATTCGCGGCCTAAAAGCCCTCTCCTAGGTGAGTTTTTTTTTTTTTAAGTTATTGATGAGTATAGATTATCAGAGAAAGAACCTGGTTCTTAATCGACGGCAAATAATGTTTTCATTACAATTTCCTCGTAGGACTCCGACGAACGAAGCACTGACGCAACTCCCAGTCTAGTGCATCTTTTCTTTTCAACTATATATTTTTTTTCTTTCAAATAGTTGCTGTTAATTTATAAACCAGGGACACATGCAGAGAGCATATATATTAGGGACACAGCTAATATGGACTTTTTTTATGCAAATAATAATTATAATAATTAAACAACAATAAAGAAAATAAAACTCATGCTTGTTTAAGACAACGGTACCAAGATTTGAAAGTCGCATTAGCTGAGGATGTTGTATTGATATGCCTTCGACCAGGTTTACAAGATTTTTCAATACGTCAAGTCATATCAGAGAGAAAATCAACTCAATCCCATGCCCATAATGCTGTGTGGGTGAGTTTCTAATATTCCATTAATTTTCAACTATTATCTCATTCAACATGTTATGTACTTTGACTGCTGTAAACTGGAGTCATTTGAACTGGGGGGAAATTAAACTAGGTAGAATTGTACCTTGGCAGAGATCATGGTCTAAGTGACGGGATAATAGTGGTCTCTGCCCCCAACAGAAGTGAATGGTGTGTCGTTTGATTTATTGAAATGAATGTCAATTTATTGAAATTCATGTCAATAAATTGACATGAATGTCAATTTATTGACATTCATGTCAATATATTGACATTCATGTCAATTTATTGACATTCATGTCAATTTATTGACATTCATGTCAATTTATTGACATTCATGTCAATTAGGTCTTTGATCAGAAGTTTTTAAATTGTCATTTATGTCAATAAATTGACATTCATGTCAATATATTGACAAATATGTCAAGAAATTGACAATTTATTGACATATTTGTCTAGAAATTCTCATATATTATAAATTCTCATTATAATATAAATTCTCAATATATTGACATTCATGTGAATATAATATAAATGTATCAGAGATATGCTGTCCAGCGATCCTTATGTTGTTTTGACTCTTGGTCAACAGGTTTGTTGTTTCTCTTTTTGTCTTCCTGTCCCTGAGAATCATATAAATAGAAGTACTGCCCGCATTTGAAGTCCCTTTAGTGATTGCCATGAAAAAAGAAACATCCATTTTGGAGAAATATTTTTGCATTAGGATTAAATTTCAATATTAGTTTGATTTGTTTGCTCCTCCGGCTTCAGAGCTTGATGTCCCTAAATGTCTTCTTAGCATAGTTTTACATTTAGATGATCAATTGATGCAAAAAAAAAAAATGAATTGGTGATGATCAAGTGTTGTTGTTATTCTAGACCGTTCAAACAATCGTGATCAAAAGCAATTTGAATCCAGTATGGACCGAGGAACTCATGCTATCAGTTCCTCAGCATTTCAGAGCCTTAAAGTTGGTAAGCAAATTTATTTATTTATTTTTAAATAGTAGTGGAAAAAGAAATTATTATTCTAACGAGTAAGCGCCTTAATTATTTGTTTATGCATACAAACAATGTGATTAGATACCATTGAACAAATTGATGTTCAATATTCATTGATAAAATAGTCTGAAGGACAAGATTAATGGGTATTTGAGACACCACTTACAGTAAAAAAAATATCATAGTTAAAGTTGTGGGGTGATGAAGAAAATCATTTATGGCAATCTTAAAACGCAATATGGTTTTCGGTGTGGACACAGGGTTTTCAATCACGACACGTTTTCGGCGGATGACATAATGGGAGAGGCGGAGACGGAAAAGTCAAACAAGAGTTGACCCTCAAGCTCCAGAATGTCGAGTCCGGAGAAATAGAGCTAGAACTCGAGTGGATGCCTCTCGACCAGTAGTAAGCACTTGACTCCATATCCTTCTATAGGTCTTCTGCTGATTTTCGGACCAAAAATGCATTTTTTTTAAGTTTACCTAAAAGCTGTTGGTCTAGGAGTGTTATATTTAGTATCACTATTTTATCAAAAACGTTTTGCTGACTAGGAGTGTTATATTTATTTAGTATTGCTATTTATCATAATTGTGTGCTATCTTTGATGATCAATTTGCTACTTTCCATAGTTTAGTTACATTCACATAAGGGATGTTACTGTTGCTGGTTAGTTCTAATATATTTATTGTCATGTCACTTCAATCAATTAGAATACCAAGAGTCAATCAATTAGAATACCAAGAGGCACCAAAGTAGACATCAGAGTAGAATATTAATAGACAGTATGTTTGTTTTATTACACAGCTTCTTCTATAAATACACAAGTCCAGCTCCATCTAAATACCCCTTCTAATACCAATTTCAGCTAAAATAGTATCTTCTCTTCTGCTCTCCACATGATGACTTCAAGGTTAGTATCTTCTTCTTCAAATTTTAATATTCACAAACAATAACACATGTACTGTGATGCTTACTTGAAACTGTTCAAGTAGTATAGCTTATGAATTCTATATCCATTTTTTATGAGCTTTAAAATATATGGTTCTGAAACAAGTAAAACATATTTATTTTAATCAATTTTTTACTTCAACGTTAGTATCTTTTTCCTCATATTTTAATATTCACAAACAATAAGACATACTGTGATGCTTACTGAAAATTGTTTAATTAGTATAGCTTATGAATTCTATATCCATTTTTTAATCCATTAGTATAGATTATGAATTCTATATCCATTAGTATAGCTTATGGTTCTGGAACAGTAAAAACAATTTATTTTAATCATTTTTTTTACATTCTCTTCCATTCTTCTTTGTAAATGTGCAGTTATGAAACTGCCTCAAAAAAATTTAAGTTGATACCTAAAATACAAAAAGATGAACTGGGCTGGACATCGAAAGTCGTTGTTGCTGAAAAGACAACCCCCCGTTCCTCAACTCGAAGCCCTGTCAAATACCAATCGTTGATCTTAGTAGACCCGCAGGTTTTTCATCTTTCTTAACAAACGTTATTAACGAATATTCTCTGCTATATTTAGCTTCGCTATTGATTTTGTCACAGGGAAACAAAATACGGGCAGTGATATTTGATTCAGCGATTACAGCTTTCCAAAACAAGCTCCAGCTGACTAAAACATATCTCATCTCGAATGCATCTGTTAAGGAAGCAAAGGCAGAGTACAAACAACGACATGACGAGCTGTACTGGACTCTAAATTCACGAACAACAATTCAAGAAGTAGAAGAAAACCATGCAACCTTATTGGAATCAACTTACAACTTCACTCCTTTCTCAGATCTTCAAATTCATATGGACAAAGTGTCACATATTAGTAATACATGCTTACAACCTGTGGTTTTTTTTTTCACTTTCAAAAATCTGTTTCACTGTAACATAATTGACAAAATAAATGTGCAGATATCCTCGCTGCTGCTATAGACATTCGTCCAAAGAGGAAAATCCAGACAAGATCCTCTACCGCTAGCGCAATACAAGAAGTGGTTCTTCTGAATGCAAAGTAAGAATTTGAAACTTCTGAAATTACATATGTAAGTGTGTACTGTACTTGCTGATTGACATAAGTATGAATAATGACTCTTTTGTTATTTCATTACCGGAGGTTTCAAACCATGACGTTAACGATGTGGGATTCTTTCACTACAAATGAATGTGAAACACTCTCAAACATTATTCATAGAAGGCCAATTATTGCTGCCATTCAATTACAAGTTGTTTCTCACAATGGTTAGTTCACCAATAATAAAATCCTTATATGTATGTATCTAAAAATAGCTTTGAGAAATTTGCAATGTTTATATGTGTTTTTTTTATTTCAGGAGCTGTTAGTGTTCAAACGAAACCTACGACATGCTTCGTCATTGAGCCTGAATTCGACATCGCAAAGCAGCTTCGCGGATGGTCTAATTTCTTACACAACACACATGCCACAGATTTTAAATCTATTTTTTCTTTAAGTTCATGTTCTGTTTATTTTTTTTACCTCATCTCTTTCCATTTACTCTAAACAGGATCATCGACAACTCTAAAAAAATTGCTGATCTGATCGACGACAAAAGCTATGACGCTTTATCCATTCCACTTCGTCCTCCTCCTGATGATCAAATTATTCCAATCAGCCATGTGCATGATATGGCTCTGATGGTATGAATGCTTAGACATGTTTTATCATATTTTTTTTAATTTACATATACATATATTAGACATGTTTCCCTTTATCTACAGAGGTCGGCATTTTGGGTGAAGGGCAAGCTAAAAGTTACAGACTTTAAACAACCATTTTGGTACGTTTCTTGCGAAAGATGTCACAGAGCAACTGGATCAGTTTTACAAACCCTGTTCGAATGTCTTTTCTGTGATACTCCACAAGCAAGAGCTATTCCCTGGTTCGACCAACTAACTTTCGTATTTCCTTTATACAAATAACGAACACTTCTTGACTCTCTGCGGTAATAAACAAATAACACATTATTCTACTATGTTCTAGGCCTAGAATTGAAGTGGATATAGAAGACTCAACAGGGCTCATATCAGCTACTCTCTTTGGACAAACTGCTGAAAACATATTCTCATGTCTAACAACGGACATCGTCAATGCAACATCGATGGTAAGTCACAAAGTTGACCAAACTTCATATTCTTTTAGTACAGCTGTATGACTTATTCATGTTTGTATTTCTTAATTAGGCTCTTAATCAAGCACCTCCACAGTCCTTTTTTGAGCTGCCACACAAGAACAACTTCCTTGTGTATATCAAAGCTCCAAAAAATGATATGCCTACTGCCATGAGAACAAAGTTCACGGTTGTTTTTGCTGCTGAAGAAACTAAAGACATTGGACATGACACTCTGCCCAATATCTCAACATCTGCTGCACTCATCGAACATGAGTCAGAAAAACAAGATAATCCAGTCATTATTCCAACTCAGACAAAAGACGCAGAATCAAATGAACTTTCCGTTCAAAAATCCGTTGAGAAATATAAACTCATATCTACACCATCCCAACCTGAGGCACAACAAAGTGACGGTCACTCCTCCAAGGTCGGTGCTTCTAACCGTGAAGATCTCAACACCAAGCTCAAAAAGAAGCCAAAAATCGAAAAAAAAAAACAAATTGAAGTGTTACTTTTGTTGAAATCAAACTATGGTTTTTGATGACATACCCTCAAATCACTCTTTGTGATTATAGCTATATTATGTGGGCTGCTTTTGAAGTTTTTTTTTGGATATTGTATTATCTAAATGTTTCTCTTATCAATCTAAATTTTCCAGCCATGTCGAAATCAACTTGTTTGATGTATTTTGAACAACATTTTGAACTTCAAAATGACCAATATATATTTATATGTTCAAGGTATTTAAAGTCTCTGTTATGGCGTCATTTTTCGTATGAGAAAAACGATAATCCAAATGCAAAAACGACAATCAAACGTCATTTTTGTAGATGAACGTCATTTACAAATATATATTAATTGGTAAATGCATACTTTTCCCAAAAATTTCATCAACGGTTTGGATTTCTTCGAACTTGCTCGTTTTCATTTTACGATCATTCGCGCGTAGCGCGTAGCTATTACTAGTACTTGTAGAAATATCAAAGATAAATAAGGTGATGACGTGGCAAATTTTAGCTATGTTATAAATCAATTAGTTGTAATGGCAAATTGTATATTTGTTTTTCAATTGTTATACTAAATAATTGGTTATCCTAGTCAACCCATATTTAACACAATAAATATTAGGGTAATATAGCTAAATAGCCTCCTATAAATATGGAGTTTTGGATATGGCCAACATTTTGTTAATTTCGGGTAAATGGCTAGCCCAATTTATTTACACACACAAATGTACCATAATGTCCTCACTGCAGCAGTTTCTCTATATAAACCGATCCCGCCCAAAAAGCCTACAAAATATATTAATTAATTAAATATTAAGGCTAATAACTACCTCATTTATTGAGGCCATTTAACGCTCTGTAATTAATACCGAAGATAAACGAAATCTTCTCTGATACAAACGCGAATGGCAACACGAAATCCCCAACCGATGCAAAAGCAGGAGGCAAAAGGTCGGCCGTCGCGAGGGAAAAGGTGTTTTGGACACAACCGGTTCGCTCTTGCAAATTCATTTGCACAATATTGACATTCATTTTTTTTGTTTTTTTCTCTTTGAATCTGAGTGCGCAGAATAAAAGCCAGACGTACAGGGACAGAGCGGCCGAGAGGAGAGCCTTGCACGGCGCTTTCAGCGTTGCTCCGGGACAAGACGGTGACAGTGAAAGTGGTCTCCGATCGGAGGAAGCCGCGGCTCAGGCTTTGGACATGTCGTTCGGGGCCGGAAGTTACGCCAGAAAACTTTTGGAAGGCATGGGATGGAAGCAGGTAAATAATGAATCGCTAACTGTGGTTTACTTCAACAAAGTCTGATCAGTGTCTCTGGTTTTTTTTCTTTTTCCCTTAGGGTGAGGCATTTGGAAAGAGTATGAAAGGTTTGGTTGAACCGATTCAAGCCGAAGGAAATATTGGGGAGTGAATGATTTTACTTTCTTTTTTTTTCAGTGTGAAGACCGTGTGGGCCCAAAGAGGAAATCAATTAACATCAGAAATCAATTAACAGACAATAAGCTGTCAAAATCAATTAACAGACAATAAGTTGTGAAACTAGTCATGTTAATGGACAATAAAACAAAATTCATTTACAGGTTATTTGTATTGTAAATAAGCTGACAAATCAATTAACAACAGATAACGTGAAAATTACCATTATCGTGAAATATTTATAATACAAAAAACTGGACGTTTACAGTGCTGTTTATAGCATCATGGTATACTAAATTCTAAAATAAATTGCCACCAGATTGAATGAAATATTTTCGCTCATTATGAATCAAATAAACTCTATAACTGCTAATAAGATATGGACTAAAATTATCCCGCCAGAATTATAGAAAGTAAGTCTCAATAACTTCTCGCACATTTTTCTCAAACCAAATCCAAAAAAATCGGGATTAGAATAACTACTATTTATTCAGTTAATAATCACGTAATTAATAAGGGCTGAATAACTACTTCCCTATTTTATTTATTTTTAAAAATCAAAAACTGCTGAATAACTAATAAGTCACGTCAATTAATAAGGGCAATTTAGTAACAAAAAAGCAGTTAATTTCCTGCCACGTAGGCGCAATGGCCATTTACAAAAAATTAACCAAACGTTGGCTAAAACTCAATTGCCACTGTTTTTAAGGCTTATCTAGCCAATTTTTTTGTAAATATTAATGGATTTCAACGTTTAACCTTAAACAAAAGCTGAAATCAACGGAAGTCACTAAAAAGAACAGTTTCATACCATTTCCACTAGTCAAACGTAAAGAATAATTCCTTTAATACTTGTCAGTGGAAGTAAATTTTCATTTCTATAAATTGACCGGTAACGTATGAAATTTCACCACATTTTCATTCCAAATGGCTGGGTTAACTTAACTCGGTATCTCTTTAGACAAAAGTAAACTAATTAACAAATAATTATATATAAACAAAAGTCCAAAAACGATAAGAGAGATTGAATGGGGCACAAAAACATGAGGCTTAAATCTCTCCAAAATCACTCTCTTTGGATAAGAAATAAGAATCCCATTTCCCATTGGCCACCACTCACACCTCTTTTCATCGCTTCACTCACTCAACACACACTCTTCATCTAAACAAAATCCCCAAATCTCTCTCTCTCTCTCTCTCTAGAGCTATCTCAGATCATCAATGGCCGCCACAACAATGGCAACAATGTCACTCCTCAACGCCAAGTGCGTCGTCACACCAAAGACCGCCGTCAAGCTCGCCGCCGCTTCGCCGCCGAAGATCTCCGTCCAAAACTCTCTGATCCAGAAGCTTCCGGCGATGGCGGTGCTCGCGGCTCTCGGCGCGTGCGAGCCCGCGGTCGCCGCGCAGCAGATCGCCGACGTGGCCGCCGCGGCGGCGGAGGGAGACAACCGAGGCCTGGCTCTCCTCCTTCCGGTGGCTCCGGCGATAGGCTGGGTTCTGTACAACATCTTTCAGCCGGCGCTGAACCAGCTCAACCGCATGAGGGAGTCCAAGGGCGCCATCGCCGCCGCGGGGCTCGGCGGCCTCTCCGCGCTCGGGCTGATCTACTCGCCGGAGGCCGAGGCCGCCGCCGAAGCCGCCGCCGCCGGAGGAGACAACAGAGGGACTCTCTTGCTCGTCGTGATCGCGCCGGCGATCGGCTGGGTTCTGTACAACATTCTTCAGCCGGCGTTGAACCAGCTCAACAAAATGAGGTCCGAATGAAATCGAAAACTGAAATTGAATTGATGATCTTCATCGCTCTATAATTAAATACTAGGGTTTTGTGTTGTCTTTTTTTTTTCTTCCCCTTTTCTTCTTCTTCTTCTTCTCTGTGTAATTGATTCCACCAAAAACTTCTCTTGTTAATGAAATCGAGAATTGATTTTATATTTATATATCCCATTCCCATGCGTTTGTATGTATAATGATTTGTTGATCAAACGACAATCCTATCTAAACGACTGAGTCTGTGGTGTCGTTTTATCACGGTGGTGAATAAAACGACAATCCGATTTGTTGATCATATTATAAACTAAATTATTATTAGCCGGCGTTAATGTTTTTCTCTCTCTCGTCGTTCTTCAGTTCACTCCGTCTCATCTCTCATCTCTCTCTCTCTCTCTGTCAGCTTTCTCTCTCTAAATGCCCTCAGTCTCACTCTCATCTCGTCGTCTCCGAGAAGACACGAATCCAGATTTGTAAGTCTCACATCTCTCTTGTCTTCTTCTTCTTCTTGGACTCGTTGCTCGGCTTCGACTGTGGAAGAAGAAGAAGAAGGCGATCCAATCCAACCCACTTCCATCGCTGACGAATCTGTCAAGTTTTCTGAGAGGTATAATAAATTTACGCAAATGATTCAAGTTTTATTACAAATTTCATTATTTCCACGAAATGGCTTGAGGTATAAGAAAATGTTTAATTTAGTTTTGAAGGCAATTTAGGAGTGTGCACGGGATAGTTTGGTCTCAAACCAAAATCGGACAAAACTAATTAAGATCGTACTGGACTACATAAAAAAAAAAAAAAAAATGTGCTTGTTTGTTCTTCACCATAACCACGACGAAGATCGGGTTCACCTGCTCTCACGAGTCCCAGATTTTGTGAAGATTTAATGATATTAACGTCAATAACGTGCAAAATTTATTGACATCAATATCAATAAATTTGGAAACGTGAGTTCTTGAAGAACCCAGATTCTGGAAATATTTTTGAAGATTCTAGACATTTCTTTGAAGATTTATTGACATCCATATCAATAAATTGACAAAGATGTCAATAAATCTTCAAATGAATTCCCAGATTTTCTAACGACAAAAAATTTCTGGATTGCATAAAAACTTAGGAAAATACCTCAAATGCATTTCCTTAAAACCCATGTTGTGATCTCGAACTTTGAAATGAAAACAAATATAAAAAAAATAATGAAAAAATGAAAATAAACGAAAGTAAAGGAAAATGAGAACGATGTAAACACCAGATTTTCCAGAATTTTTTTTTTTTGTAATGTCGACAATGTCAATAAATCAGATAAATTATTGACGACCATGTAAATAAACTAGACAAACCAAATGTAATATATATATAAAAAAAAAGATATTTTATTTAGGGTATTTTTGTACCAACAAATATAAGGAAGTCATACTTTTGAACTAAGTTTGACATATTAGATTTTGGTCCAAAAGTATTGAGGATGTTATAGTTTAGGAATAATCTCTATATTAAACTCAAACATACTATATACAACTCAAACTATAAAGTTCAAATATTTGAAACTGGACTTAAATGTAGTGTTTAAGACCAATTTTAAAAATCGGATCAAACTGGACTAGGAAAACCATTTTAGACCATACCAACGGTTAAAAAACTGAATGTTCGGATAGATTTATATTTTTTCCGAAGATTTTGCGCACCCTACCCACGAAATTTGGGGCACACACCGACAATTTCTAGGTGCATTGATGAAACCAAACTAGACTCTTAACATTTGGTTGACAGTGCTTGCGAGGCGTGTGGAAGAGGGGAAGTAGAAAAAGGATGCAACCGCAAGGGAACAATCCAAGGAGGAATAGCCACGATCCCTGGTTTTGGTTGGTGGCCGATCAAGGCGTATAGACCTTGTCCAGGATTTTTGGCCGCTGGGGGTCGATATCAGAGACAAGGCCAAAGTATGGACGAGGTTGTCTCTGGAAGGGGAAAATGAGATTTATTTTTGGATTCTATAGGTCTCAAATTACATCAAGGTAAAAAAAATAAAATCTAAAGTTTAATATGGATCAAACTATTTCATGATGAAGTTGAATTATCGTTACATAATCAATGGAGAGTATTTTTTATTGTACATTCCTCATCTTCGCTAATTAGTTTTCATACTAGTAAATTAAGATTTACTCATCATTGTCACCCTCAGTGGTGGAGCCATGATTTACAGTTAGAGAGAAAATTTAATTAAAAAAACGTTATTTTAAATTTTATAGGAGGTGTGTAAGAAAAAAAAATATTCATGGGACATATATGAAAAAAAAAATCATATTGTTTTAGGTCTAACACGTCAAAATTGATAATATATATATATATATATGAGGAAACAAATTTATTTTTCAAAAGTTCAATTACATGATTTAGTGATAATGTTGTCACTAAATCATTGAATTTAATGATAATGTTGTCACTAATAGATAGATAGATAGATAGATAGAGAGAGAGAGAGAGAGAGAGAGAGAGAGAGAGAGAGAGAGGTACTAGGAGGAGAGAAATTACTATGTTGTTATCCTCATAGTCTTTTAGTGACAACATTATCATTAAATTCAATGATTTAGTGACAACATTATCATTATCTCTCCCTATCTTTTTTTTTCTATCTATTCCTTAATCTTTCTATATCTCCACAGATCCTCTCTACTTCACTATTTTCCGCGTGTGACGTTACACATTTCGCCAATACATTTTTATTTTATTTTATGAGTCATGTAAGATGGTTAGATCGAGTGTGCGTAATGTCATATATTGCGGGTTTTTTTTCAAAGTTTTAGTTATTGTAAATAGGGTTTCATTTTTTCTTAATTTAGAGGTTCGATTTTTCAACCCCTACCAAATCTAAAATTTTAAATTAATACCCGTCATTCGTTTGAAGATTTATTGACAATATTGCCACTAAAATGTTTAATTTTTTTTATTGTCGTAAATAGGATTTTTTTTTCTAAAATTTTAATATAGAGGTTCGATTTGTCAACCTCCGGCAGATCTAAGTTTTCAAATGAAAACCCAGAATTTATTTGAGGATTTAGTGACAATATTGCCACTAAAATGTTTAATTTTTTATTTAGTGATATAAATGTCACTTAATCTTTAAATAAGTTATGGGTTTCTTTTGAAGATTTAGTAATAATATTGTCACTAAAATCACTATTTTTTTATTTAGTGTAAAAAATGTAACTAAATCTTCAAACAAAATGCAGGTTTGTTTGAACATTTAGTGACAGTATTGTAACTTCTTATGACAAAGATGAATTAGTGACAAACTTGTCACTATATCTTTAGTTTCGTTTGAAGATTTCGTGAAAATATCGCAACTAAATCTAAGAAAAGATGATTGAAAGTAGCTTTGAAATTAGAAGCAATTAATGAATTTTGATTAAAAAAGATTTTAAAATGGCCATAGTTTTGGTTTAATCTCATAGATAAACCTAGTCTGAAAATTAGAGATATTGGACGTAGAAATAATTTCAGTAACATTTCCTTATTTCTATATTAATCCCCTTTCTTTCATGTGTTATTTCGTTTCAAACACAAGGGCTAGGCATGAGAGAGAGAGAGGGAGAGAGAGAATGTTTCTATCAGTTAGGTTAGCAATTGCAAGAGAATGTTTCTATCTCGTTTAATTATTGCATTATTTAGTTATTTAAATCTTTCCTTATAATCCATATTTTTATTATACTTTCAGTGATCTAAAAACTATTAGTTCCGTAATTGATTCACAATTTTTTTATGGGTCCGAAGGCCGATACTCTATTTTACACTTTATTACTTGGCACAACAAGTCACTTTTCTTTCACTGTTCATCTGGCTTTTTGGAAGAAAAAATATTTGTGTATGAAGATTTGAAGACTCGCGTGCTCTGGAGATGATGAGGTCGAAGGGGTTACGCGAGGCTTCGGGACTCCCTACGGGGCTGGCTATGACGTGAAGGCGGAGACGAGGTGCGAAGTGAGGACAGAGAAGAGGCGAGGATGGCTATGACGCGAAGGCAAAGAAGAGGCGAGGCTGATGGGCTGGCTGCGACATGCTGGTAGAGAAGAGGCGAGGCTAGCTGATTCCAAGGTGACGACTTCGACGGTGACGCGGAGCTATGACACATAGCTCTACACGATGCAAAGGGGCTGTCGGGCGAGCTTGCAGGTTGTTTCGGCCCAACGGCTACAAACATAGAGAGAGAGAGAGAGAGAGAGAGAGAAAGAGAGATTTAGTTTTCATTTTTTAAACATAATAATACAAAAATAAATTAACAAAAAAAGGAAAATACTATTTTACCCTTAATTTTTTATCACCGTAATCATATTTTTGACGGAAAGACTACAATTGATACAATGCAGGTTTTGAAGGGGCATCGGGTTACACGTGCAGGAGTTCAAGGGGCATTCATGTAAATACTCCATAACTTTATGAACAAATAGAGACATTTCCCGTACGAAAACCAAAAAAAGAAAAGAAAAGAGAGAGAGATAGAGATTATTACTAAGTATGCACGGTAAAACTTACATAACCATAAAATTTCTATTTTTTTTAATAATTCAATTTACATCATACAACATACATTATATTATCAATTACATTTACATGAATATTTAAGTATAAATTAAAAGATATAATGTTTAAACATTAATATTGCGTTTCTTAAATATTAAATTTTCGTCCTCTCGCAGAGATCACCTCACCGGCAAGAGGCCTTGTCACCAATTAAATGCTCCTACTTATGGTGCATGTTTTACATAAAGGTTATCCTTATAATATAAATAACAATTACAATTAGAAGTATTGATTACTTTAGGCACGTGATTTTTTATTTGTTATAATTCATTATATAATTAAATATCTCTTAAAAATAAAAAGCCTGCGATGCTAATTTTGTAGTAATATTAAATAAAAACAAATGTCGTTTAAAAAAGACATTTAAAAATAAAATAAAATTAAGTGCGACACATGAGCTGGCTTTCTCCATACTATACCTCAAAGCACATTGAATAAAAACCCTATGATGCTATTTTGTACTAATATCAAATAAAAACAAATGTCGATTGAAAAAGACATTTAGAAACAAAATTAATAGTGCGACACATAAGATGACTTTCACATACCCTCAAAGCACGTTGAAGACACATAATAAACATCTAAAAAAAAAAAAAAAAAAAAAAAAAAAAAAAAAACAGGAACCAAAAAAAAGTAGATATAAGAGGGGAACTATACTCGGAGTAATTGACACATTAATTAACATATTCCAAAGCATCATATAAAATAGATAATTAAATAATAAAATTGGTCCAACGAGCAGCCACCGAGACATAAAAAGATCATGCATAAACAAAGCCTAGAAGAAACCACCCAAAAAATTCTCCATAACAATCAATCAAAATTACCAACGATATGAACCACGCTCGTCTCAATGAACAAGCCAATATCATCAACAGCAAAAATTTGAGAAAGGACTAGAAATACAATCATTATAGTATGTCATCATATGTAACAATATAAACACAAATATATATATATATATATATATATATATATATATATATATATATATATATATATAGCACTAATACAAATATATATGTAGACTCTGAATCTAATTCAAAATCTTATTAAAAAGAAAAAGAAAAAAAGAACTCTAAATCAAAATCACAAATATAACATAATAAACACGCTCATGTAGCTAGAGAAACACATACACTACTATCAGCGTGCTATTTAGGTCTCTAAATTCTAATGTATTAATTTAGTAGCTCTTTTAGCCCTTTTTGAAAGAAAAAAAAATTAACACCTAAACAACTTAAAACACACACATATACAAATTAAATAACTTGTTTACAATTTTGAAAAGTATTATTCATATAAAATAATGCAATGCAAAAAGCAAGCCAGTCACCAAAGATTGTGCAAGTAGTGGCATTCTCAAACTAATAACAATTCAAATTATAGCACAAAACATAAGCCCTTTGAAGAGCTAATACCAGAAGCCAAAAGGAGGAAACTGATTAGTTAGGTATAGCATATATCCACTCTCAGCCTGCAAGCTCGTAACAAAGAGAGCCAAACCATCTTGAAAGAGAAAGAAATGAAATCCAATATACCATCCAGACATAATTTGCCTAAGAGAGTAGACATTAATACCTGACGATCTTGGCTGGAAGATAAGCATCGGTATTGTTGAGATACTAATCGGAGCGATACTAATCGGAGCATCATCTTGCAGAAAATAATCCTCGTTACCAATTTCATTTTACCAATAATACCTCACCAGCACGCAGTTCATTGTCTGATAATTTCATTTTACATACACATACCAATTTTTTGCAACGGAATTTGGAGTTTGTGGACGAAAAGGACACATGTCTGTTCAAGTTCACCGCCACTATCTCCGCACCCCATGATGTTCTTCAGAAAACTTCTCCCATCTGTTTCCAGTTACATGTCACGATCTAGCCCAAGTAATAATAAATAAATATAATCAAATACAGCTGAAATTATGATATACATTAGGAGTAATGGAATTATGTCATATATACTCACCACCTAAGAGTCAGCCATGGAGTGCACGAGGTTCTTGAGGGCATGGGAGAATTCAAAGTTGGGTATCAGAAGCTATGCCTCTGAGATATGAAATGATAAAGAAATCTTCACCACTGGCACCTGGGAAGAGTACAAGCACTTTAGAAACAGGGCACCATTCAAGAATACTTTATTCTAAGAGGCGATCACGTCAGATTTTCTTCAGCTCAAGCAAATGAAAACAAAAACAGAAAAAGAAAAAAAAAACCAAAACAGAAGATAAAAAAAGAAGTTGAAAACCAAACCCGATAGTGTTAAATCTATAGAACAAAACCAAAGACATGGTTAAAAGGTGAAGAAGTTGAAAACCAAACCCTTAATAGTTTTTATTTTTATTTAAAGAACAAAATCAAACAGAAGCCATGAATATGAAGAGGTTGAAAAGCTAACCTGTTTTTTTATGCGTTGGAATTGAGCTATTGACGTTTCCGTCCTTGCACATGGCATAGATGAGACAATTGCGTTAATTGCCTGAATGCAGAAACTGTGAGTGAGTTTGGCAAATAAAAGTAGCAGGTAGAAATGTCCAGAAAGAAATAGAACATCAAACCATGTAAGTTTTTTTGACACAAAACTAAGCTAGTTAATATATAGTGAAAAAAAAGTAAGGAGACAAGTTTGAGAAATTAATTAAGTTTTTCGAGGCAAAACAATCCTGATGAGCATAGTCACGAGCTGAATGAAACAAACCCTTCTCGACAAGGCCTGTGAATCAGGCATGTGAACATATCAGGATAAAATACATCGCCTACCACGTATTCGAAAAAAAACAGACAGCCCATCAAAAGCATCACGTTAGATTATGCATTCTACAGACTTGCTTTCGGCTTAAGCAAATGGTGAATACCAAATCTGAGAGTTTTTCTATAAATTTCTTTTTAAAAAAACAAAGAGAGCAAAACCAGATAGGACAGAACCTTGAAAGACAAAGAAGTTGAAAACCTAATCCGTTTTGGCTGTTAGAAAGAGGTGATGCTCCTAGTGCAATCAAAATCCCGAATAATAACTCATTTGCAAAAGCTGGAACGGCCATCAAGAACAAGATCTCCAAGTTCAAATACCGAGTTGCAAATAGAGTAGAAACGCTTAGACGTCCTTGGACGTCCTTCCATACAAATAAACCGCAGCGATATCGCAAGGCTTCCCAGGTCCACACAATAAATCTGAAATTTGCAAACACAAATACAAATCCCAACCGCCCATTAGTTAGTTAAATAAACAAGTGTCACTGAAACATGATTTTTTTGTCCTTTATTTGTTCTGCACAAAGCCAAATTTCCAATCCCTCTTAAAAGACTTATCTTATCGAAATTATCCTCATTTCAATACAAACACAGACTCAACACACAGCACAACCATAACCAATACCAACTCTATACACTTCTAATGAGACAGAGGACCAACGGATGAATCGAACTCCAGCCACCACAAATCTACAAGACAAACATCAACGTGTTAAGAACCACAAAAGAAAGGCACCATCACAGAGAAGTCCCCCAATGAAAAAAGTGTACTCCCTATTTACAGCTTTATTTTTCAATAACGACACCACCAACTCCAGTCTTTGTAGAAGATTGAATTACCAGCTATCCAAACATCGAGGACCAGCAAGCTTGTTGCCAGGGTAGAGAGAATCACAACGATGCTCTCCCGTGATTCTGACCAGCGAGGTCAGTCCTCTACTTTCCTTGCAGCAGCTGAATCAAACTCCGCTACCACACTACCAAAAAAGCATCAAGGTGTGAGGGATCACAAAACAAAGGCACCAACACAGAATAGGCCACAAAACAGAATAACCAATCTTTGTAAAAATCAGACGATTAAAAGAAGCAAGTGACAAGTAAATTTTAACAGAGAGACCAAAAATGAAGTCGTTGCAGAGGCCGCTCAACGAAACTAAGGAAGCCGGACCCTTTTCCGATAAAAAAAAGAGGGATGAAATGAACACTGATGGAAATAATTTCCATGACCGCCTATAGCATGAAATGAACAATAACAGATGAGTGCCCCAAGACCAAATTTATTCCAATCCAAATAGTGACCGGACTGACTTTGACAAGAAGCCAACTGAAGGAAAAGTGGCGGCAATGGCCATAATAAAGAAACTGTAAAGAAAGAGGCAGATAGTTAGGAGATGAAGATGGGAATACCTTATAATTTATATATAGCTGTGAATATCAAAAAATAAAAATAAAAATAATGTAAAAGAGAAATTACTGTGGGCCTTTGCTCTCACCGTATTTTCCATAACGCAGAAGCGATCACATCAGATTTGCTTCGGCTCAAGCAAATGAGGAAGAAAAAAACGCCTGAGTATTTTTCTATTTAAAGAACTGTGAGTGAGTTTGGCAAAGAGAAAAAGCAGATCAAGACACGTGAGCTTTGCCCAATCCCATACGAGCAACCAACTCTTTCGCTTAAGTCAGGTTAGGGTCTGGATGTCCTCCTCAAAATAAAAAAATAAACGTAAAAACTCTTTCACATCGATACTTTGTCATTAAATAAGTAAAGTGAACGATTTCAGAAATCAAGTGCCAAAAAAGTTGCAGTAGATAAAAAATAGTTCGCCAAAAACGTTGGGCGTGCAATATAATAAAAAGGACTACTCTTGTACACCAACACGAACATGCGCTTTGCATAAGCTCCACCGATTCCGTGTAGAGCATCGAAGCTTTTGACAGAACAAGACTGTTAGGAAAGATGATGCTATGTAAAACACTTTTCGGTCAGATATGCAAGAGAAGTTATGCACAATGATGTGAATTTTGGAGGTGATAAAAGAAAATAGTGTGGTAGTTTGGGCAAGGAAATCAAGCACACACGTAAACAATAGCATTATAATATACATAAAAAAAAAAGCAAGATAACTAATGAGAGATTTAGAGTATAAACTTCGCTCAAAAAATCTATTCAATGGAATAATCATTATCTTTGGTACGACTCTATTTATTACAGGCTCTAATCCGCTCTCTCCCAAAAATAATTTAAGTCATTTTCTTCACTATCCCTTCTAATTACCTTTGGCCTGAGATTTGCACACTCTGTACACGTCCATTACATATGAGAAATGTGTATACAAATAGTTGCTCTAACATCACTGACATTAGCAAAAGTAATGCTCATCTGCAACTGCAAGTGTTGTTCAGCTTTCCTTAAGGCAATTTAAAATAACGCCACTTGTAGAAATCAGTGAATAAAACAAGAGATTGTTCACGTACAACGGTGGTCTAATTACTGGCTTTCTCGATCAGAACTATCTTGCAAAGGGCGTTGATCTCCCTCGCCAAAGAACAGGCCGATTGAATCAAACCTTTCTCGCAAAGCCTGTGTGAAGATATTGGGTTAGAAATAAATACAAAACAGGGAAAAAAAAAGTACTCCCTGTTTACAGCTTCATTGGTTTGAGAATGATGATTCGAATCTGTAAACCTTGTACAGCTCGATCACCACCGCGTGGTCGTGTCTAGTCTCTCTTCTCCACGAGTGTGGTTCCCAGCCCGATCACCGCTACACCGCCGTGGTTCTGTTGACTTCAACGGCACCGATCCCAAGCATAGGCTCAACGGCCAGATAAGATTGTGAAAAAGAGAATTTTTTTTACCTTTATTCTCACCTTGTTGAGAGAGAGAGAGAGAGAGAGAGAGAGAGTATTATTTCCTAGCCGGATAGGTCTCCCATTCCAGCGAACGAGAGAGAGGACCACAATGCAACGATCATGACCAGTGAGGCTGTTTGGGAACCAAGTAGAAGTAAATCCATGACTGACAATAGCGTGTTCACATCTCTGCTTTCCTTGCGAATTCACAAGTTCAACAATGAGTCAAGCAAAGCACCAAACTGTGTGGCAGCACCTCTACAAGAAAAAGCATCAAGGTATTAAGAATCACAAATCAAAGGCACCATCACAAAATAGTCCAATGGAAAAATCACCACAGGATCACTTCCGTCGGGGTTTAAGATCCTCACGGAAAAATTCCCTACATCAGTGTGAATATCAGGTATAAATCCATCACTTACCATGTCATCGCAAAATCCAAACCTAAGAGTTTTAATCATTCTTTAAAGAACAAAATAAAAAAGAAGCCATAAATATGAAGATGTTGAAAAGCTAACCTGTTTTTTTATGCGTTTGAATTGAGCTATTGACGTTTCCGTCCTTGCACATGGCATAGATGAGAGAATTGCGTTAATTGCCTGAATGAACAAACTGTCTGTGAGTTTGGCAAATAAAAGCAGCAGGAAGAAATGTCCACATTAAACGGAAGAAATAGAACGTCAAACCATGTAAGTTTTTTTGACACAAAACTAAGCTAGTTAATATATAGTGAAAAAAAAATTAAAGAAACAAATTTGAGAAATTAGTTTAGTTTTTCGAGGCAAAACAATCTTGAGCATAGTAACGAGCTGAATGAAGCAAACCCTTCTCGACAAGGCCTGTGAATCAGCATGTGAACAGATCGGGTTGAAATACATCGCTTACCGGGTCGTCGCAAAAAACCAAACAGCCCATCAGCAGCATCACGTTAGATTTGCATTCTACAGACTTGCTTTTGGCTTAAGCAAATGGAGAATACCAAACCTGAGAGTTTTTCTATTAAAAAACAAAGAGAGCAAAACCACATAGGACAGAACCTTGAAAGACAAAGAAGTTGAAAACGTAATCTGTTTTGGCTGTAAGAAAGAGGTGATGCTCCGAGTGCAAATAAAATCCCGAATACTAACTCATTTGCAAAAGCTGGAACGGCCATCAAGAACAAGATCTCCGAGTTCAAATACCGAGCTGCGAAGAGAGTAGAAATGCTTACAACAACAGACTTTAGAGCCGATATTTGAGGCCCCTTGGACGTCCTTCCATACAAACAAACCACAGCGATACCGCAAGGCTTCCCAGGCTCACACAGTACATCTGAAATCTGCAAACACAGATACAAATCCTAACAGCTCATTAGTTAGTTAAATAAACAAGTGTCAATGAAACATGATTTTTATCCTTTATTTGTTCTGCTGTGTCACCTAACTAGATGAAGTAATGCACCCGTGATTCTAAAGTCAAGAAATTTTACACATAGCCAACTTTACAATCCCTCTTAAAAGACTTATCTTATAAAAAATTATCCTCATTTCAATTCAAACAGACTCAACACACAGCACAACCATAACCAATACCAACTCTATAAACTTCCAACGAGACAGAGGACCAACGGATGAATCGAACTCCGGCAACCACAAATCTACAAGACAAACATCAATGTGTTAAAAATCACTAAACAAAGGCACCATCACAGAGAAGTCCCCCAATGAAAAAGTGTACTTATTTACAGCTTTATTTTTCAATAACGACACCACCAATTCCAGTCTCGGCAGAAGATTGAATTACCCGCTATCTGAACATCGAGGACCAGCAAGCTTGTTGCCGAGGTAGAGAGAATCACAACGATGCTCTCCCGTGATTCTGACCAGCGAGGTCAGTCCTCTACTTTCCTTGCAGCAGCTGAATCAAACTCCGCTACCACACTACCAAAAAAGCATCAAGGTGTGAGGGATCACAAAACAAAGGCACCAACACAGAATAGGCCACAACACAAAATAACCAATCTTTGTAAAATTCAGACGATTAAAAGAAGCAAGTGAGAAGTAAGTTTTGACAGAGAGACCAAAAATGAAGCTGTTGCAGAGGCCGCTTCACAAAGTTAAGGAATAAAAACATCGAAATATTATAAATTCATTTTCTTCACTATCCCTTCTATTTATACAACTAATAAAATAAAAACATTGAACTATCATAAATTCATACCCCGAACTGTTTACTCATTACTTTAATTACCTTTGGCCTGAGATCCTAACAATTGCACACTCTGTACACGTCCATTACATATGAGAAATATGTATACAAATAGTTGCTCTAACATCACTGACATTAGCAAAAGTAATGCTCATCTGCAACTGCAAGTGTTGTTCAGCTTTCCTTAAGGCAATTTAAAATAACGCCACTTGTAGAAATCAGTGAATAAAACAAGAGATTGTTCACGTACAACGGTGCTCTAATTACTGGCTTTCTCGATCAGAACTATCTTGCAAAGGGCGTTGATCTCCCTCGCCAAAGAACGGGCCGATTGAATCAAACCTTTCTCGCAAAGCCTGTGTGAAGATATTGGGTTAGAAATAAATACAAAACAGGGAAAAAAAAGTACTCCCTGTTCACAGCTTCCTTGGTTTGAGAATGATGATTCGAATCTGTAAACCTTGTACAGCTCGATCACCACCGCGTGGTCGTGTCTAGTCTCTCTTCTCCACGAGTGTGGTTCCCAGCCGGATCACCGCTACACCGCCGTGGTTCTGTTGACTTCAACGGCACCGATCCCAAGCATAGGCTCTACGGACAGATAAGATTATGAAAAAGAGAATTTGTTTACCTTTATTCTCATCTTGTTGAGAGAGAGAGAGAAAGAGTATTTCCATGCTCTAGTAAGAACTACATTCATCTAGCCGGATAGGTCTCCCATTCCAGCCACCGGCCATATATTTATCCACGAGAGAGAGACCACAGTGCAACGATCATGACCAGTGAGGCTGTTTGGGAACCAAGTAGAAATAAATCCATGACTGACAATAGTGTGTTCATACCTCTGCTTTCCTTGCGAATTCACAAGCTCAACAATTAGTCAAGCAAAGCACCAAACTGTGTGGCAGCACATCTACAAGAAAAAGCATCAAGGTATTAAGAATCACAAATCAAAGGCACCATCACAAAATAGTCCAATGGAAAAATTACCACAGGATCACTTCCGTCGGGGTTTAAGATCCTCATGGAAAAATTCCCTAAATCAGTGTGAAGATATCAGGTATAAATCCATCACTTACCATGTCATCGCAAAATTCAAACAGCCCATCAGAAGCATCTAGCCTCGCTGCTTAGTTCACTTGGTGCTTCGACACGCCTGTCAAATTTCCATTTAACAGATCTGCTTTTGGCTTCAGCAAATGGGGAACATACTGAACTTGAGAGTTTTTTATTTAAAAAAAAAAAAATAAAAAAAAAAAAAAAACAGAGCAGGACCAAACAGAAAAGAACCTAGAAAAATGAAGAAGTTGAAAACCCAACCTGTTTCGGCTGTCTGAAAGAGTTGGCTCCAAGCACAATTGAAATCCTGAATCTAGAAAGCTGGGATTTCCCCCATGAGAGAGATGCCCAGCGGATGAATCAAACTCCTGTTACCACAACAACGAAAAAAAAAAAAAAAAAAAACCTGAATTTTTATATTTTATTAAAAATTATAAAAAATAAAAATAAAACTCAGAGAGAGAGAGAGAGAGGATGTTACCTTTGCTTCAAGCTTTCCTCTTCTGCTCATTAGCCTGCAACGTATAATCCATGTGTGTTACCTTTGCCTCAAGCGCTCGTGATTTATTAAGGTAAGATTGAAGTGAAAGAATACAGACTTAGCCGCCTTGATCTCCTTGTCTTGTTCATTACAAGTCTCAACCAAATACTCGTGTCGATTTTTCTGTCAAGAAAAAAAAATATGAGGAAAATTATAGCTGTGCACACAACAAAGAGAAAATCATAGGCACTGAACCTTGTGACTTGTTTCGCAACCCAATACCGGTCTCTTCTTCGCCATTGTCGCATGCCTAGCATGGAAAAGGACACAGAAGGATTTGGGCTGCTGCCAAGCCAAATTGAGATACCTGCACATCAATATAAAAGCATCAAATGCTTCTACAATATTTAGTTCAGATAAAAAAAAATAAAAAATAAAAATAAAAATAAAAACTTAAATCTACACAATTCTTTCAATTAAAAATAAATAAATCCCACCAGATGCAAAACTCTTTTTCCCTACAAAGCTTGAAAGACCATTCAGATATTATTTGTTGTATAATATATACCGACCACATTCAGATTCATCTAAGCCTTACCAGAAAAGCAGTTAAAGCGGGAAAAATATATGAATCTCACGTGAAGCAGAACTCATATGCCCTTAACCTTCCAACAAGGAACGATCAACACCTCCCGTGAATAATATTTGCCCATCAAAAAAGTCAAAATAAAAAACAGTTAAAAGAAACCGAAGCACACTTTTCATTAAAAAAAAAAAAAAAAAAAAAAAAAAAAAAAAAAAAAAATTTGACTAAGTGATCGAATACATACAACAGTGTTAAACATCTTCGTGTTTTAACTTTAATTTCCCAGAGGACAGGCTTGTGGTGTACATCTTAGACCTTGAGAACTTTCCATTTCCTTGAGTTTACAGTAACATGAAATGCTTACAATAAAGCAAACACCCCACTGCACACTACACAAGAGCATCAAACTTCTAGAATATATCTGCAATATGAGTTCAGGAAATAATAACCGAATCAAGTGGTTTTGAAACGCGTCTCAAAAGAATAGTGCGGCAAAGGAAAACTATCCTATCCTGCTCAAGATGATTTGTTAAATTCCTCTATGGCCAACAGGATAAGACTGGGAGAGTACAATAATACAGCACAAGAAACAAATTACAAAAAAAAAAAATAATAATAATAATAATAATAGAAATCTGTTTGACATTGTATGTTGATTTACATAGAAGCAGAGTTTGTTAGGAGAGAAATGCAAAATCAGATTAATGACTGATTTTAAGAGTTTGTAAAATTAAATAAGAACAAAGCATATCAATGAATTAAGGCTACTTTGTAAGTCCAGGAAGGCCAATCAGTGTCAAGTTCACAACTGCCAAAGTAAAAAAAAAAAAAAACATTAATGAATCAGGGGTTGTATTTACACCTAAATATATAAAAACACCTACATTACACATCCACCAACGCAATAAGTCTTATATAGCAACATAAATAATTGCACAAGAACATATTTTGTACCATTTGGAAATTACATATTGAGATGGATCGGAGCTCTAGAGATTTGATTTGCGCTGCGGCCCGTCTTATGGTCAGTTTCATCGGCCAGTTCCTTCCCCACAGCAGCTTCATGAAAATACAATCCCCAAAAACATAAATAAATATTGGCTAATTTGGTATAAACACCACTTTCACAAATTTATTCAAAACCAGTTCCAGAACCATACCAAAATCGGTCAAAATATCCTCTTCTTAGTTGCTGTCAGTTTCATACGAGATACGCAGGAAGCCCAAATGTTTCTCTTTCCCATCATCTCTGTACCGAAACTGTCACGATGAAGCACTACACCTCCAATAATCTGTAAACACTCAAACACCATTCAACATACTAATGAATGAACTAAATAATCAAAATGCAAAAGACTGCAGAACAGATAGAATAGAAGATGAAACCAGGTTGTATATCTTCCAATGTTTAGCAATCCTGTAGCTCTGCCTCAACTGTGTGGTAAACAATCAAAACCAAGTTAATAAGAAAGTGAAATAGTGACATACATACGAGAGTACAAATGATTAACTTATAGCACAAGAAAGTTCACTCCATTTGGGGCCTCCTTTATTGCAACCTCTTCGAAAGTTCTTGCAGTGTATGGGTTCCTAAAACAAATGGATATAGTTAAGAAGGGGAAAAAAAACATGGGAGATAAAGAAACTCTTAAAGAGACTCTAAAAATCGTTCACTACCTTGCACCCAATGCAGCAGAAAGGTATATCATTTCATGGAGCACATCCCACACTTTCAAATAGATAAGAGAGAGAGAGAGAGAGAGAGAGAGTGAGACTTGACTCTGATTTTTGTTTATTTTCTCTACCTTCTTAGTCACAGAATTTCGTAAAATTACCCATTTTGTCTCCTTCCAAAGTTCAGGCCTTCGAATCACCCCCAGAAGTTCAAATCCTTGAAACCATTGAAAGGTTTTGTGGCTATCGGCCGGAAAAACCCACGCAATCTCCACTGCGAGTCTCGCAGACCGGGATCGCTCTCCGGCCACGCGCTTGAAAGAAAACCAGCACGAGGTTCTCCGGCGTCACTGTCCGCCACATTGCCCCGGAAGTTTCTCTTGGGATAACTCAAGCGCAACTAGGATCTGGAAGTGCTGCGACCTTGCTTCCCGGAAAAAAAAAATCCGTTGGCCGAGACAACACCCCTAAGACTTGACGGCGAAAGAGTACCCGCTATGAACTTTTTCCAGTGGCCGGCGCAGACAATCGGCCATGAGATTCGGGCGATGGCGTTTCGGTGGGCGGCAACGCAGAGAGGGATCGGCTGGGCCGGGACCCCTGTGGTGGCGATGGATGAATCGAACCCCATGAAACACTAACCCCAAAACACGACATTTCTACTAGAAAAAGCTTACCTATCTAGTCTCATCTCTCCACCCGAGCGTCGTTCTTGACCTCGCCAAGAGACCGCTAAGCCAGCGTGGTTCTCTCGGACGTCACTGCCACCACAGATCCCAAGCAATGGCTCTACGGACGAGTAAACCCGCAACCCGGGCTTTTGAGAGGGATCGGCGTGCAGATCGGCCGCGAGATCATGACGAAGGCATCGAGGATTCCCGGCCGGCCGGAACGACGGCGGGCCGACGGTGGAGAGTCAGAAACCCTAAATCCGGATTTTTCTCAACGAAACCCTAAAATTGGCGATTAGGTATAGATTGAGAAGAGAAACGAGGGGGCTATGTGTGAACGATTTTGTCTTTATATATGATGTTACGAATCTTACTATTAGAAACGATTTCTGAAGAAGAAAGATACCACCAAATCTAAGTCTCTTCTCTCCACCCGAGCATCGCTCTCCAGCCTTGCCATCGCCGGAAGACCTCTATTCCGGCGTGGTTCTCTCGGGCGTCACCGCAACCGATCCCAAATATTGGCTCTTCGGACGGGTAAACCCGCGGGACCGGCTTAGAAGATCGGCCGCGAGATACTGACGACGGCGGCGAGGCTTCCCGGCAAGGTGGCTTGATAGAGCGACGGCGGGCCGACGGCGGAGACGAAGCCCTAGATCGGGAGGATTTTGGAGGAAACCCTAACAATTGGAAGTAGAGGGAGAGACTGAGAGAAAGGCGGGTGAGTTATGCATTGAGTTCTCGAGTTCTTCTTTTATATGTGATGTCAGAAATATTACCGTTGCATTCTAATTTTGGGGTATGTTTGGCCGTTGGATTAAAGTTCGTGGATTTGATCAAGCGAATCAGGAAAGATAGTACTATCTTCGCATGAGTTTCCTTTTTTCTACTTCTTGGAGAGCAAGTTTTATGCATATTAGGAATGTGCTGGCACAATAGAGATTAATGGAGTCGTTAATAAGGTATTTAAACAGTCTTGAATTTTTCATAATTAGCTGGCATTAAATGGTGACTTCCAAAATTCTAACATGTTTACTCAAATATAAAATAAATAAATAATAAAACTTCCGACGATAACCACAAGACTAGTAGTGTCTATGAATTTGTAGAATGTATTAGTTTTTTTTATCCATAATTTAGAATATTGTTTTTTTAGATAAGGATTTTTATTTTTTAGTAAAGGAAATTTCATTCATACTACAATGGTGTTAATGAGCAAACTACAACGAATTGAAATTAAACCGACTAAACCAACTAAATAAAGTGTTGCCTAAAAACCATCGAGACTTAAGCGCATGAGTGAATCCACTCGGGATTTGCCGAAACATCACTGTTGATGTCAGGAATCGAATTTTCAACAATCACGAAGAAAACTCTCTCTCTCTCTCTCTCTCTCTCTCTCTCTCTCTCTATATATATATATATATATATATATATTAAAGTATTTATTCGATTTATATTTAATGGGATCTCAAAAGACGTCGTAAATGAAACAGAATTAAACGTAAAAATAATGAAAAGAAAAGAAAAGAAATACTGTATCGAATGAACTTTTATTTCGAGCGAGGTCGCTAAGCGAAAAAGTGGTTAGCGAACTCAAGATTACAACTTGAACGTAATTTGCGGAGAAATACAAAGATGTACGCGTAAGGAAAAAAATTGTCTTACATACAACAGTGTTAAACATCTTCGTGTTTTAACTTTAATTTCCCAGAGGACAGGCTTGTGGTGTACATCTTAGACCTTGAGAACTTTCCATTTCCTTGAGTTTACAGTAACATGAAATGCTTACAATAAAGCAAACACCCCACTGCACACTACACAAGAGCATCAAACTTCTAGAATATATCTGCAATATGAGTTCAGGAAATAATAACCGAATCAAGTGGTTTTGAAACGCGTCTCAAAAGAATAGTGCGGCAAAGGAAAACTATCCTATCATGCTCAACCGCATAATATAATCGAGAGGTTTGTTATTTAAGATGAGTTGTTAAATTCCTCTATGGCCAATAGTACTTTTCAAATGCATTTGAATCGATGAGTGGAATCCTCTAACTATTGCTAGAGAGCCTTTCAGTGAAGTTAACGCTAGATTAATTAATACAATTCTTCTTTTTTCTGGTCCTCTCAATTTTGTTGTATTAACTTTTTCAATCAAGGTATAGCTCTATAAGATGGTATTTAATGCTATCGTATTCTTGTTGGTATTGATGGTCTATTTCTTGAGATATTGAATGATGGTTTATGTGTTTCTATATATCTATTGTTCTTTTCTTGATGGAGTTCTAGAGATAACTCTTTCAACAATCTATATCTATCTAGGGTCTCGATATCAAGAAATGGTTGGATAATGAACCAAAGTAAAGTAAGTATTCGGTGGAAAGTAATGGCGGCTTAGAGTTAACGGCTCCCAATTTCACACGTGGCTGTAAAGTGGTCTTCAGCCGGATTTGATTTTAACTTCTACTTCTCTTCTTGTTATTCTTAACTTCTAGGTGTTTGTGTTATTCATGTTATTCTTGTATTCGGAGTGACATTGTTTCTAGGTTTCATTGTATTCGTATGAATAATGCAGTTCCCATTTTATAACCTTAAATGCACATCTCTGAACACATGCGCACCTGTATTCATAATAATAGCGGAACTGTTCACAGTTACTTCAACACCTTTAGTTTTAGGTGATAAAAAAAATAAAATGCTAAACATGAACATTTGATACACTAACGAAATAGAGCTAAGGAATATGACAAATAGTGAGAGAGACGAGGAATATGTATCACTTAAGACACATTAAAAGAGAAAATTGACGAGGCGAGGAATATGTATCAGTTTAGACACATTAAAAGATAAAACCGATCAAAGATAAGTACCGAAGATATTTTCGTACTAGCCCTTCAAAATTTGTTTTCAAATTTGGCCTCTTAAATATCTCTTCTATCTAAGTCTATGATTAGAGACACATAGAGATGAAGCAAAAGTGAAAAATGATATTTCGTAGTGTTTGAGCACATGAAAAATCTAAAGCTCGTCTTTTATGTGAAAATTAAAAAGAAAATATAGTGTCTTTGTATTTGTTGTGTCATGAGTTAACTACATAAATAAAATGCTATTAAGACGGCTGTTGTATTCATTATTATTTGGTAAAGCTAAATTTAGCATTATACATCAACTTTATGATGATATAGTTAAAAATTTATAGACATATGTTATATAAATATGACAATATTAACTACAAACCTATATGTCCTTCCCTTTTGTGTTCTCATTTGGCCCACAAGGGCACATTTAGATTCAACTATAGGCAAGGCCAGCAATTGGCTTTCTTTTCTTTTTGACTAATATTTATTTCTTTTCCACAATAACGGGGCGGTGGAATTTGGTCCACTAATCAATGTAGATCTATGGTTCTCTTTGAGTTTGACTTTATAGATGCATATTTAATTATCAATATAATATTGCATTTTGTTTTAACTTTAAGTACGAAATAAGAGTGTTGTTTGGTAGCTCTTTCCTCTCCCATGCATGCACAAAAACTACTCTACTTAGCGTGTAATAAATAATTAAACGCTCATTTATATATTGTCATATTCAAAGGTACATAGTATTTAAATAAATCTTTCAAACTATACTTAATTTTTTCCCATGGATCATATACAACTGAAAGAGCACAATCAGAAAAATATAAATAAAAAAAAAAGAATAATAAAAGAAGATAAAAGGTGTATATAGTGAAAGTTGGCCAACTTATAAAGCAATATTGATACCACTAGTCTCGAATTGTCCAACAATGATGCAACATCTATTCATTCCTATCCTCGTAATATCATAAGCTTAAAGATATTTAAGTTTAAATGTATATACTATATACACACACAAACATCTCCACTTTATTTTCTCTATTAATGAATATATATTTTCTTCTAGTTGTTTCATGTTTTCTCAAGTCTCGACTTAAATAAAGTGGATTATGAATCCCGTTCATGAAGCTGACTTGAAGTTAAAGAACATGGTATATTAATGGCGTTTACTTACTAAAATATTTTTCATAATATTATAAATAAATTTTATGGTGTAGCACGTGTAGTCAAATTTACAATTAATCAAACTAACTAGAAATAACAGTTGTCAATAATTTTGTTGACTATCAATAAATTTATATACAGTGTTATGTAAACAATTAGTTAGTGTCAAATTTCAATTATTTTTTTTAAACTTAAATTTTAACTATTTTGCTAAGTAATTTGAAATGACTGTGTTGTCATCCTCATATAATAATTAATAATTATATCAAATCACTCGCGTTTTGATTTGCGAGCTGTCGTTTTAGAGACAATTGGTATTTTGTGCCATACAAATTTTTCTTTTATAAAAATATAAAATGACATCTGGTCCCATGCAATCCTCCACGTGTTATTCTCTTATTGGTAGATACAGCTCAACACTTTCATTAACTTTTGAAGGTTTAAAATCCAGTCAGAGCAAAAAAAAAAAAAAAAAGGCTTTAAATCCAGGTTTTTCGATTTTTATTTAATTTTTAATTCCTGTCACGGGGATCTTAATTAGTTTCACACTGTCATCAGTTGTGGAAGAGTTGATTCTCTTGAAAACAACAACAAACAAACAAGCGACCAATGAGAATTTAAAAACTCAACTACACTGAAATAGCCTTAAATACTAACAAACAATAATAATCATAATAAATAAATAAAATACAACAAAATATGAAACAAAGTTCGAATACCATTCTGAATGCTTAAAAATTACACAGCACAGCACACACCTGTTGCTTGCATACATTTTTTAAATATAAAGGTAAAAAATTTATATTTAAAATAAATACGTGACAACAAAAAGCAAGTTGTTTATTTTTATTTTATTTTCTATTATATATGATGAAATAAATAAATAAAAACCAACCTTCACTTCTCTTCTCTATCATTCCATTCAGAGAGAGAAACTGTGTGTTTCTAGAGAGAGAAACCTCTCGAAATCTACCTACATACATACATGCAAAGATAATATATGTAGATAGATATAGATATATACACACACACACACATATTCAACGACGATATGAAAATATTCCAATCGAAACACCAAGCGAAGATCATCAAGTACCTTCTGATCTCTTTCTTCTTCTCTCTCCCTCTGATCCTGATCGTCCTCTCGCGAAAACCCGCGCCGAGACCCGAATCGAGACCCAACGCGGACCTAAAGATCCGACCCGGTTACAGATCCTACGAAGCCTACGTCCAGAAGCAGCTGAACAAAACTCTGAACCCAAAGCTCCGCGAGATATGGACGACGAGAGACTGGGAGAGGAAGATCCGAGTATTCGCCGAGTTTTTCGGCGAGCTGAAGCGGCAAAATCTCGTGAGAAACGAGTCGAAGGCGCTCTGTATCGGGGCACGTGTCGGCCAGGAAGTGGAGGCGCTGAGGCGCGTCGGAGTCAACGACTCGATCGGGATGGATCTGGTGCCGTATCCGCCGTTGGTCGTCCAGGGCGACTTTCATTCTCAGCCGTTCGATGACGCGACTTTCGACTTCGAATTCTCGAACGTGTTTGACCACGCGCTGTACCCGGAGAAGTTCGTGTCGGAGATCGAACGGACGATGAGGCCGCTTGGGGTTTGTGTGTTACACGTGGCCGTATCTCATCGAGCGGATAAGTACTCGGCGAATGATCTCTACAGCGCTGATCCGCTGGTCTCGCTCTTTCGGGGCTCCGATTTGGTCCACGTAAGGAAGATTGACGGGTTCGGGTTGGATACGGAGGTCGTTTTTCGAAAACGACAATGATTTGTCTGTCGTTTCGTTGTCGATTATCCCACTTGTATTTTTATTTTTTATACAGCTCTCTGAAGGTAGAGGAATTCGAGAAGAAGGAAAATTTGATTTATTTATTTAAGAGAAGGAAAAAAAATCCTGCGCAAGCATATTTATTTTTTTTGGAGCGGTCGGTTGTGGTATTATTGTTCATTGACAAATTGAATTAATTCATTTCACATGGCTTTGGCTAGCTTTCATACACATATGACCTGTCTTTGCAATTCATTTTTATTATAATTTATTTATTATTTTGAATATCAGCCAATCATTGGTTGTTTGGTATATAGGTTGATGTATCTAGACATCGTGATGTGCTTGTTATAAACCACATCAATTAGCATTATTAAGGAAGTGATCAGATTTAAAAACAATTGTCCAACTATGGAGAGTCAAATCTAAAGGCTAATGATCAATTGAAAAATTGATAAAGAGGTTAAGATAGAAGAGTAAAGAACAAGCAAAATGGGAATTTGTGGGACAAAAGAAACCTCATAATAACCTAAGCATTGATTATGACAAATGCTAATTATTCACTCCGTGACTTCGGTCACAAAGAATGCCGTGATGTACTCTAGCTTTTAACTTTTCTTTTTTTTAATATATATATATATATATACACACATATATATTTTGCTTTGAGATCTTTTAGCTATATAATCATTTGACTTATATCGTTTTGTATAATAGTCAACATTTTGTTAATTTTATGTAAATAATTACCACAACTTATTTACGGTCCTCAAAATACATAAATACTCAACAACATTCCCGCCTATTATTTTCACCGACTTTAATAAGAAAAAAAATCAAATATTGGGCATTAATTGGAAATGGCGGAAATTGAGGGATAATTGTTGAGCACGGTATAACAATAAACACACGCAACATTTATTCATTAAAAAAAAAAGGAAGAAAGAAAGTGGAAAACGAGAGAAAAAGTAGAACACCTACAAATGAAGATTTGAAGAAAAAATCGTCAACGAAAGGTACGAGTTTTGATTGTATTTACATGCATAATGAGTTTTATTTTTATTATATATTTGTGATTTTGACACTGGTTTTTGGCTATTGTAAAAAGATTTCCCATTTAAGTGAATGATGGCTAAAAAGGTTAATGGGTTTCGATTGCATGAGTGAATCTCTCTAATATATGGGTATATTTGTAATGTAAATATGGTATATGATTAGATTTCCGAGTATTTTTGCTTCTCAACTATTGGATCAAATGTAATTTTCATTAATACTATACATTTCTCCGTAAATAATATGAAAGAAGTATTAAACTTCATTATGGGTACGGTAATAATGACTGGGTTTTGTTGATGTTTTTCTCATTAACAGAAAGAAAAAACAAACGTAAGTTGTGATTTCTGCAATTTTTTGAAATGGCCAGAAAATCTACCACCAAGAAGAAAGTGAAGAAAGAAGCGAAAAAAAAACGAAGGAACCATAAAGGATTATGAAACCAACAAAGGTATATTCTGTTTGTGAATTATTTATAAATTTGTTGTTAATAGGTTAATATTTACAGATGTGTTCATTGTTGTGCTAGATTGGTGATTATATTGTTGAGCGGGAAGCTTGGGACTTGAAACAAAAACCAATTCTTTTTTGACACCATACACAACTTTAATATGCATCATAAACCACAACCAAGACTTGTCATTTTCATCATCGAAAAAACTAAAAGCTAAGGGAAACAAATGATTGTCCCCATCTTGAGCGGTAGCTAATAGTAAGGTACCATGTGATTTTCTTTTAAAAAAAGTACCATCTATGGATATAACAGGCCTGCAGAATTGAAATCCATAAACCGAAGCACCAAATACAAGGAAGAAGTACTTAAAAGTCTCATCAAGTTCAATGTCAGTCACAGTGTATGAACCTAATAGTAAATAACAATTAAATAAGTATAAATATATTGTTAAAAGTTACAATTATTTACAGTATTATTCGGTTAATAACAATTAAATAAGTGTAAATAAATTGTAAATGTTATAATTATTTACAAAGTATTCGGTAAAACAAGCATGATTACTTGGGTTTTTCTCTCTAATCATTTCACCAACTAATGGTAAATGACTAAGACTCTTCAAAATCTCCAAGAAGATCCTTCAGCGCATCTTTATGACCCTTCCATGCTCTGTAATATGTTACTTCAACCTTGAAATGAGTCCTCATTATTTCAGCAACACCAGTAGGTGTGATTTGATTAGCCAATGAACTCCTTAATTCATCTTTGACACATTTGCTAATAAGCACAGAAGAAACGTGCTCATTTTTATGCACTATGGATTGTCCATAACAATTATGTTCTTTAACAAATGACCTAATGATCCACAAGCTTGGTTTTTTACAAACAGAGGCACTCATCTTCCATGAACACTCAAGATCCGAACAACCAATGCAATAACGTGTTTTACTTGATCTGAAAAGCCTGAATTCCAAATTGTTTCGAACTGCAATTATACCAATGGCAAATTGAAGAACATCTTTGTGCCTAAAAACATTATTGACATTGATGTCAAAATTCTTAGGAAAGTTCTTCAAATCATGCTCATCATATTATACAATTTCTAAACCAAAATTATTTTCTTCAGATTACAAACTGGCAATGATGCTTTTCTAGATTTAAAGAAATGACGCTCAAACAATTTGACTGCGAAACAAAATCATAAAACGTGACGAAAATCTATGTGACAAGAATTTAAACGAAAATTTGTTAGATGACTATGAAATATACAAACCTGATTCAATGAGTGAAAAAGATGATCCATCCATTGTGGCAATTTCGTGTTTTGTAATCTGGGACGAATATCAATTAGCTGAAATTTCTAAATGTTATGGACATTCAATTTGAATTTCGAATCATATTAAGATAGGCAGCAAAATCATATATATTCTATTCAATAATAAAGAAAAGAAATAATATCAAATAATATTCACGCAATCAATATCTGATTACTATTCAATAGGTAAAATATTTTGGATACAAAATTAATTAAAATTTCCGAATATAAAACTCAAAATTAAACAAAAACAACTGATTGAAAAAGTCAATTTTTTTCTTTTAAAAAATGCCTAATAAAGTTTCGGAAATTATTTTTCAAATTTTGAAAAAAAATTGTTAAATATAAATTGTGAACCGAAAATAGCAAAAAGGCAAACATATAAACCACTAACTTTGAAAAGGATACCACGTAATCAACTTGGCTATTTATAAAAAAATTACAAAA
This sequence comes from Urtica dioica subsp. dioica, assembly GCF_054948205.1. Classification (NCBI taxonomy): domain Eukaryota; kingdom Viridiplantae; phylum Streptophyta; class Magnoliopsida; order Rosales; family Urticaceae; genus Urtica; species Urtica dioica. The sequence goes on from NC_142758.1 coordinate 49,242,868, forward strand.
AGATAGCTATCTAACAATTCTCAGAGTTTCGGTGGGCTTATTTGACTAATTTTTTTCCAAAAATAATAATAAAACAAATAGTCGAAATACTATAAGTCTATAACACAAACTACACAACACCAATAGAAACTCAAGATCCATTCTTTTTTCACTCAAAAATCGATATCAGGAAGTGGGCCAAAGATAACTGACAAAATTTCTCAGGCGGGAAGTTTAACTGTAGAGCAAGTCTTCCAAAAAAAAGATACAAAAACGGTAAAGTCTTGAGAAAACACTCTCCGAGACTAGGGGGGCTATTATAGTAATTTTTTTCTTTTTAATGATCGAACTGACTTTCTGGTACGAAATCGGGCGTTTGGGTCTCATCTTCGGGCTGTGACTGGGACGCAGTTAGTTTGGCATTCTTGTATCCACTCGTATTTCGAATGAGGAGCTCAAAAGGGAGGGAATTCTTTTTCCCACTTGCAGAGCTGTAAAAAAAAAAAAAAAAAATCAAATCTCAGTGCACTTTACAATCATTGAAATAGAACGAAGAGATTGCCCTGAAATTTGCTCCGGCTTACCGAGATTTTACGATGCTAGTTTTGTTCGCGCTCTTCGATTTATCCTCGACCTGCAATGCTGTTTGCACACAGTTTCATTTAGTAACCCAAACAGAAGGAAAAAGTCGTATAAAACTAATGAATTAGCAAAACAGTCGAGGTTTTAAATTTTGAGCAAAACAGTCGATGTTTTCAGCTTTTTTTACAATGTCAATAAATTTTTAGACACTGCCTACCTCTATATAAATTCATAAAGAGGGTAAAAAAAAATTATTGACGCTTGGTAGTTGTACGCTCTTGTAAAATTTAACTATTTCATAAACCTTGGCTAGTTTGCAAATAAATAAATTTCAATTGGCTATTTAATTAGACAACCAAAGGCCAGGTCCGATGATTGATCGTCATTCCATAATACGGAAATTTTTGACTTCGATGGAATTTTTCTGGTTTCCATGGAAGTTCCACGGATATTCTATCCGTTTTTTAAAAAATATGCCAAAATTCGCCAGACTTTTGTTTTCACCTGAATTTTGACAAAAAACCAGCAACAAAACAAAATTCATGGCTTTCGCATGTCAACAATCTTCACCGAACCCAAAAACCAATGAATTTAGGCGATTTTTTTATCCATATATATGAAAAAGAAGGGATTCAGTGGTTATATATATTACCTCTCTGCAGCGAGTTCGAGAATGAGTCGTCAGAGGAGGAGGAGTGATCAAACGACGGGGTTCTCGTGCTGTCATCCGAGCCGTCAGAGTCTGAATTTTCGTCGCCGAAAATAGCTCCCGGGGTAACAATCATTTTCTTCTTCTCGATCCCCGAGCTCTTCTTGAGTGTCTCATCGCTGTTGTCCATCTTGAAAGGTGTTTTAAACCCGGCTTTAGTAGTCACGTTTCTCGGCCTTTCAACTACTTGAAACGCAGAGATTTCGGGAGCTTTTGGCGACTTAATGTTGCACTCCGAGGCAACCATGGATTCATCAGATTTTTCCTCCAAGACAGGCTCCGGAACGACGACCACTCGGGGCACATGTTTCCAGTTCGAATTCAGAGAAGTCTGAGCGTTCAAGGACGTCTGAACCGAATGTATATCAGGGGTTTTGATGTTTATCTTGGCTGTTTTCACGGTCTTCGGTGCCCTCTTAACCAGTCCCTTCTTCTCCACAAGAGGCTTTTTCGGGCCGTTTGCTTTGTTTCCCGTTCCGGAAACTACCTTCGGGTTTTCGGTTTCAGTCGGGCTTGTACTCTTAGGCACTCCCTTATTCTCGAGACCGTTCTCTTTGTTGCCCGTTCCAGAAACTTTTGTCGGGTGTTGGGTTTCGATTTCGGGCTCGGCAGGGACGGAGTCAATTTGATCTTTGGGTAAGTTGAGCTTCTTCTTTGTTACCGGCTTGCTCTTTGCGACAACGATGTCTGTCTGTTTCCTTTTCGTTCTTGTCTTCTTTGCCGGTTCTTCGACTTTCTCGGCTCCTTCCTTGACCGCCGCCGCTGCGGCCGAGCTTTCTTTCGGAATTTCGTCCATGCCTTTTGCAGACAAGTCTTGTTGTTGAACATCGTCTTGCGATTCGGGAAGGATTATCCTCTTCGATGACGTCTTCGGTTTCCTTTTCGGTTTCTTCTTTGCCGGCTCTTCTACCGCCTCGCATGGCTTTTCTGTGCTCTCGCCGGTTCTGACCTCGTTCACATCCATTTCTCTGTCAGTTTCGACGTTCTTGTCAGTTTCGACCTCATTTACAGCCTCTTTGGCGGCAACAATAACCGAGTTTTCGGGGTTCTCTTTCGGCGTTTCGTTCCCTTCTTTCAGTGATAATTCAGTTTCCTCGTCTCTGACTTTTCCACTCTGAGCTACGAGAGGCTCGGCGGGAACGTTCGGATCCTTGGCTTTCTTTACCCTTTTCCTCTTTTTACCGGTTTCAATTGGCTCGACGACACTTTCATTTCCACCGTCCGTTGTTTTCGGCCCGGTTTCTTCTCGGCGAGGCAAACCGAGATTCTCCAACAACATTGCTCCTCGCTCTTCTGTGGCCGGTTTGGTTACAAGAACACCGTTCGGAGCAGAGACTTCAACGGCAATTTCTCGATCCTCGCGATTTTCCTTCAAAGCTTCCGTTTTCTTCGAGGCAGATGTTTCAATATCTATCGCCAAATAAAGAAAAATAGTTACAACAAGTAGTTTCATTATTTAATAAAAAAATTCACACACACGGAAAAATAACTCACCCAATCCACGAGATTCCGAGGCGTTTTTCACATTTTCAGCATCGCTCGGTGCTTTATCGCCTTTAGGTTTCGATATCCTCTTCTTTTTACCCGAAACGGTATCGACTGCTCGTGAATCTTCTCCGCTCGCAGCGACCGGTTGTTCGGGCTTCCGTTTTCGGCTTTTCACGGGAAGCGAAGCTTGCTTCTCAACCACGACGTTCTCGAGCTCGAATTGTTTCTCAGCCACGACATTCTCAAGCTCGGCTTGTTTCTCAGCCACGATGTTCTCGAGCTCGGTTTGTTTCTCAGCCACACTATTCTCGAGCTCGGCTTGTTTCTCAACCAAACCGTTCTCGAGCTCGGTTTGTTTCTCAGCCAGAGCATCGATTTCCCTCGGCGGCTTGCGGCTAGCGTCGACGCTGAGAAACCAATTGGATTTGAAAGAGGCAAAAGCCCTATACACAAACATCGAATCCGATAAGACGTAGAATATTCCTCTGCGTTTCACCTTCCACGTGTACAAGAAGACGATGATTCAAGTTCAACAAACCAGAAAAATTCCATTCAAAATATATCTACGCTATGTGTGTGTGAGTATGTGTTTAGCTTTACCTTAAGAGCTTGAACAACGATTTCTCCAATGTCAGAAAACAATGAGGTATGTTCTTTCTCTATTTTCCCTGATCATAAGCCAAAAAAAAAAAAAAAAAATCGTTTTGCAACACAGACATAATATCATTTGCAAGAAGTAAAATAATAAAAAAAAGAACGAAGGAATTTAATTTTGAAGTACTTTTGAAGTCGGAAACGGTGTCGAGGAGAGAGAGGCTCATGAGGAAATGAGTGTCGAGATTGGTGTCGATGAACACCGGCCATTTTGCCGCCATCGCCGCCGCTGAATCGCGAGCTGACGAATTGCTATTATCGGCCATTGATATGTCTCTAGGGTTCACAATTCCCTACTTTTCAATAGAAGTTATTCTCTCTCTCTCTCTCTCTCTCTTTGAATTCTGTCGAAAATTAGTGTGTATGTAAGGAAGAAGAAAGGTCTAAACCTTAGTCGTATCTGTACGGAGAAATGGACAAAATGGGTCCTGACCCGAATTATTCTGCGACCCATTCGGTTCGGAGTCCTATTGGGCCTTTTTTGGAGCTATACTGGGCTATTTCCTTTGGAAGGCCCAAAGTTTCAGTTCTAACGATTTTTTTCTTTCTCGAGGAAATGACATCCTCATCTAACTCATTTTCAAAATTAATCCCATGTATATACTATTCCACAACTATTTAGATGGGTTCGACTTCGAATCACGATTATTTAACTATTCAAGAAAAAGAATTCCTCAATTCATCTTCGTGTCAGTTATTGATATTGAGTCTTGACAATGTGTTTACTTTTTATCAATTATTATAGCTTTCTCTTCCATCTATTTTCAAAGTTGTTCCCTTTAGGAAAAAGTAATTCGTGAGCTTTGAGTTTTTCTATTCAATAATCTCAACTGACCCAATATATTGTTTTCTCTTCAATATGTTCAATTCTCTTGAATTACAGTCCCCCCAACGTTTTTTTACGAGTGATAAGCCATTGTTTTCTTATAATTAATTGTAGAATAACTCCACAATTTAAATCCTATTAGATTTGGACTATTTTCCCAAGGGTGTATAAAGTCGTAACAACTTACAACAACACAAATTCAATTCATGCAATCATGGAATATGAAAAAAAAGGTAAAAACTTCATGAGTTGTGTCTACAAGTTTTTTTTTTTTTTAAAAAAAAAAAAAAAAAGATGATGATTTCTCAGCACAACATAAGCCTTTGTCAAACTAAAACCTCACATCAGAAACTGTTTTTTTTTTCCTTAGCTTCTTTTCTAATCCTTTTTCCGGGAGTCTTTCTGTTGGCCCTTCTTTCGGATCGCGAGGCAAAACCCGAGACGCCACTTGTCGACGACCGATTCGGGCAGAGCGTGAGCCAGGCTCCAGAGGATCGTGTGAGGCCAGTAAGGCGTGCACCGGGGCTCGTACCCGATCCAGCGCACCCCGGCCCGCGCGTAGCCTTCTGTGGACGGCACGAGGAACGACGATTTCCTGATCGACGCCATCTTCGTCGCAACATACAGTGGGACCTGCAACGGAGAATAAATAATAAGACACCGAGAACGTCAAAAAAAGATTTGCAACAAAGCTCAGAACTTTTTGAATCGGTTAAAAGTGAAATATCTAATTATTACTTTTTTAGCCCCATATTTCACAATTTGTTCTTTCGGTCAGTTAAAATTGAAAACTTGAACAATAATTCACATCACGCAATCAGCTAAAAGTAAAAATCTTAAACAGAGAGACTTGGAACATAAGCAATCAAAACCCAAAAATGAATCTAAATATCAGAAACAATGATGAGTTCAATCCACTTCAGATCATTTGATTTTTCCAGGGAACAAAATGAAAAAGTAAACTATAATACCATATATTTAACAATATATCATATCAAACTCTTCACTCACACAAAATTTTATTTTTTGGTCAACTAAAATTTAAAACGTGAGGAGTATTTCACATTACAAAAAACCCCCAAAAGCAAGAATCTTTAATAGAGTAACTTGGAAATCAAGCAATCAAAAGACCAGAGTGAATCTAAAGATTCTAAACATCAGAAACAATGATAAGCTCAATCCACTTCAAAAATCAACTTTTTCAAGGAACCAAAAAAACAAAAAAAGTAAACTATGATATCATGGTAATCTTTAACCATATATCGTATTAAACTCTCTACTCACACACATTTTTATTTTATGGTCAACTAAAATTTAAAACGTGGATTATTTCACATCACAAAAAAAATCCCCAAAAGCAAGAATCATCAAACAGAGTAACTTGGAACACAAGCAATAAAAAAACCAAAGTGAATCTAAACATCAGAAACAATGACAATAAGCCTTGAAGAGTAATACCTGACACTGGACATCGATTCCGCTTTTCTTGTACTCAACGTAGAGAGATCTCGAAAACTGGTCAATATACCTGAGATTGAATAGCCCATAAACAAACACACATCAAACAAAACCAACACACGAAGGAACAACATCGACGAAAGCAATTCATTTTCATACGCTTTTGTGGCAGCGTAAACAGCGTAGAGAGGATCCGAAGGAATAACAATGGCGGCTCCGGAGCCGATATTGACAATCGCGCCGCTCTTCCTCTGAATCATCCCCGGCAACACGGCCTGAGTCACCTTCGTCGTTCCTTCGACATTGACCTTGATCAGATTCCTCAGAAGCTCTTCATCAACCTCGTGGAAGAACCTCGCGTAAGGGTACGAAACTCCGACATTGTTGATCAGAACTCCGACGTCGAGTCCCTCGATCGTCTCCTTGATCCTCCGGACTCCGTCGTCCAGGTCGCCGGAGAAATCGACCACCACGGACTTGACCTGAACCGCCGGCGATTTCGCGCGAATCGCGTCGGAGACTTCCCGAAGCTTCTCGGGATTCCGACCGACGAGGACGAGGCTGAGGCCTTTGCGAGCGAGCTCGAACGCGTAGGCCTTTCCGATCCCGTCGGTTGGGCCGGTGACTATCGCCCAGGATCCGTATCGCCGGAGATTCTTGCCGGAGCGGACAAAGTTGACGTAGAACCAGCGGAGGAAGGAAACTGAGAGGCGGAGGAGAGAGAGAGATCCGACGGAGAAGAGAGCGAGGATCCACATGGGTTGGGATTTTAGGGTTTCGATGAGATCGACCGCCATGGAAATGGATCTGAGAAGAGACTAAAGAGTGAATCTAATTTGGATATTATTTTGGGGGTTTTTTAATTTATATATAGAAGAGAGAGAGAGAGAGAGAGAGAGGTTGGTGAAGTAGATGAGCGAAAAACCACCGCAATAAAGTCGGAATAATGACTGAGATGACTCAGAGAAGGTCTTAATCAACTCAAAGATTGTGGCTTTCTGGTTCTGGTAGGTAATTTATCTTTGTTTCATCTCAATCCAGGTTTATTAGGAGACTAATTTGGAGGAGAGTGGATAGTGGGAAAATGTGAAAATGTTCGCATGTGATGAAAGAAAATTGGTCGACGTAGATTTGTAGATGAGCCTCAATTCTTCATAACAAGATCAAATCAGAACTCTTGATAATTTAGACAATAAACAAGGACGAAACAAAATGTAAAGTAAGCTCGGAGCTATTTGTATTATAATCGCTCAAAGTAGTATAGAAGTGTTAACTTGAAGATAAGAATCACAAGATTGGAGAGTAAAAATATCAGAGTAACGTGTCGGATATGGATTTGATTGTCTTATATTTATAGTACGGGAAATGAGGTTGCGAGCTCCGGATTACAAGAGACACGTCGTGTGTCAATTGGACTCACTACTGCGTCTTGGGACACCTGTCATTGGAGACCTATTCGTACGAGAGGCAGTTACGGATTGACCGGGTTTACGGGCTTCGTGTCTGCGGGTCTTTGGGGAGCGGTTATCTCGAACTGGCATTTGAATCTTCTGTCGGGCTGGCGCAATTCTTGAATCTGTCAGCAATAAATACATGAGCTTGAATCCAATTTTCTTGTACTAGGTCAAATCCCTCTCTTGTTAGATTAAGGACGAAGTCCAACATCAATGATTTGTTTATTTATTATTTTTTTGTTTGGGAACTTTGAAGTTTGAGTATAAGAACTATAATGTGACTTGAGGAGTTTTTAAATGATTTTTCTTCATAAAATTATTTATTGTACCCGAGGATAAATTAATTATAAAAAATCAAGTTATTTACCAATTGGTGTAACAAATCGGTCAAAGCCTATCATTTTACTTGTAATGTAGATTTTTTTAAGGACTTATAATGTAGATTTTTTTTAAAGACTTATAATGTAGATTCGAATAGTAAGAATTATAATGTGGATTTGAGGACTTTAGTACAATAAATCAAATAAGATATTATATACTTTGTAATTGGTTTATTTAATTATTTTTGTAATCAACGTTAATATTATAAGAAAAAAGTTAATTGATTTAACCGTTTAAATCTCAATAAACTATTTGATTAATAAAGAGATTAGTACCTTGATGGTTTTAATAAGAAATTTATAACGAACTAAGCCACTCAAAACGTGTTCATTTAGTTATAGTCAAAGTTTGAGCAAAATTAGCAATGTAGCCAAAACAATTACGTGGCATATTTGTTAACTCGATTTTGCCCTTTCTAGATTTAAACGGTTTATTTAACTATTTTTTGTAATCGACGCTATAATTATTTTTAAAAAAATCAATGTAACCATTTAAATCTCAATAAGCTATTAATTTAATTAAGAAACTAGTACCTTGGTGGTTTTAACTAAGGTGTTTCAATCAACCATCCACATTGATGACAAACGGAAGACGCTTTTCAGTGCGCGAGACTACGAGATCCTAAAACGACATTAAATTGGCATGCGATTGCGGTTGATGACGTGTCCTAATTTAATCTCATTGTCAAGGTGAGGCATCCATTTCTTATCAATGTCGCCCTCCGACCACCAAATTAGATACTATAAAGGAAGAAATTTACGACAATTGTTTTTTTTTAAAAGGTAAATTTATGACATTGTTGTGTATTTATGAGTTTACTATCTTGCTTTTATTGTAAGATCGTAATTTAACAGAAATTTTTTACTATAGAGAAAACTCTATTGGTAGATGGAATTAACTTCTGTATTTTTACCGCTTTGGCAGTCTAGAATGATCAATTATGATCTTTTGATCCTGAAAGAAAATCTGTTCATGTTTCCGCTGAAAATTAGGCGACAATGCCGTAAATAGATCATTATTAATTCTACTTTAGGCTTAATATAAAATATGTGTAAATGGATTCAGCTAAGTGCAAATGAGGTCCTCTTAACTAAGTGTTGGTATGAATAGCTTTTCTTGTGCTTAATATATTTACGTTAAAAAATTCACGTAATGACTTGCCATGAATATACATGATCAACGAGGCGCCACATAGACGAGAGAGTCGGGGAAAATCCCCTTTCGTTCATCGATCCGAAGACAAAGGCCTCAAGCGCACCGTTGAGCTCAATTTAGCTCGAAGTCGAGACTCATTTTCCCCTTTAAAAGTCGCATTAAATACGTACTATAGAGTTCATGCTTAAGAACACATTTAAATGCACATGGGAAATTATAATCTTTCCCAAATATTAAATGCACATGGGAAATTATATCCTTTTTCTAAGACCGTGTTTGTATAACTTATAAGTTATAACTCATTTAAAAACCCAGTATGTAGCAGCTTTTAATGCAGTTTGTTTGTTGTAACTTTCTTCACAGTTATTTACAACTTATTTGGTTGAACTATACAATATATAATTATGTATGTACGTATGTGTGTGTGTTAAATTATAATACACTGTGATTTATATGGTTGCTAGCCAAACTATGAGATAGCATTCAGGTCAATTTCATGAATAATAAATTTTAAAACGTTGCTACGTAATAAATTTCCTAAACCATATATTTTTGAATCTGTACAGTTATAAATGGGACACAACAAACAACTACTTTGTTGACATTTTATATGAATCAAATCAATAAAGGTACACACTCTAGGTGGGTCAACTTAACAACAAATTCCATAGTGTCCTCTTTTATTGAAAATGATAGCATAGGTGTATCAACTATCAAGTATCAACATATTAATGCAAAACAAGTTATTATGCTCATTATTTTATTTTTTTCATAGCGTCCTTCATTTTTCCTCTCTTGTTCATGCCAACGAAATACGAATAGAGGCATCGATTGAGTATAAAATCGGGCAATGATTTCGCGACGAACGACTGAATTGAGTGAGACCAATAGGGCGTGCAAATAAGCTCGTAGCCCATGCTTCGAATGCTTGCTTTGCTGTAACTTTTCGGCGAAGGAACGAACAAAGAGCTTTGTTTTATCTTGCTCATCTTCGTAGCCACTAGTAATGGAACCTAAACACAAAAAAAAAAAGTCAATAATAACTTAGAGGAAAAATATTATGGAAAAACATGAATGCTAGATCCTAATTAATAATGTTCATATATAAATTAAAATTAGTTGGGGTTGAATGCTTCTGATATTTTTTAAAGGAAAGACAAGAATATAGGCATGGATTATTGTAATGGGAAAAGTTGTGGGGTCAAAATTGTAATAATCACTAATTTTGTTCAGGAATTGCTTATAATTCACGTAGCCCAATAGAGGCTTAAAGCCCATCTAGAAAATGGTCCGATCCAAAAGAGCAATCTCTATAGAATTTTATCATTGAAACGAGTGGATATTAAACCAAATTTTAATAGGTCTAAATCTAGTTAACCACGATTTACTAATACTAAAGGTAGGCATTTAAAATTTCATGGAATTTTCTTCGGGTCTTACTAGAATCCATTCCTTCGGTTCAAACAATATCATAATTCACGAATAAGATAATAATAATGTAAAAATTTAAAACAAAAATAAACTTTAAACTTCGTGAAAAAAATATTTAAAAAATATATATTCGGTGAAAAAACCGAAATTCTATGTACTGTGAACATAATTCTGGGTACCGTTTTGGAACTCAAACATAACATAGCTCCGGTTCTGTTATGATCCAAACGCCCATATTTACAATTTTTCGAGTTTTAGAATTCAAAATATAAATAAAAAAAGTATTTTTTTTTCTATAAAGTAGTGCGTAAATAAATAAGCGCGGTGCAAATCCAAAACAAAATAATTTTTCGTGGCGAACCGCCGTAATTGCGGGTCCCTGATTGTCATACACATGTTTAATTATATCTTATAACTTTTCATGAAAGATATCATGGGATTCAGACAGATCAACTACACCAAATACTTTATATAAATAAATTATTATAAGAAACACATGAAAGCAACAAAATAATAATAATAATAATAATCTAACAAGAGATCAGAGAAATAGAACAAGAGAAAAACTAGTACCTGACACTGAATGTCAATTCCAATTTGCTTGTACTCAATACCAATGCATCTCGAGAACGTGGCCAAATACCTAAGATATAAAAATACACACATTATAATCAAATAAGAAAGACGAAAAATAATGTTTTTTATTTTAGGTAAACTGAAATTCAGTTTCTAGTTTCAATTTTTTTTTAGTATTAAATGAACTAACACCACCAAGGACATTTACCTAAACAATAAAAAAAATTTGAGTACTGATGAATAGTAATAAAAAAAACTGTGTACTAATGAATTAAAAAAAATTGAGTACGAATGAATGAATAAACAAAAATCATGGTCTAAATTTCTTAATTACTCGTTTATTTCGCTTAAAAACTTGATTATTTTTCTAAAAAATTGGTTTAGTTTTGAATGATTATTTTGTCTAATATCTATCTTCATGAATTTAAATAGATAAAATATGGAAGGAAAAAAGAAAACATACGCTTTGGAAGCAGCATAAACGGTGTACAAAGGGTAAGATGGGAAAATCGCAGTGGAAGCAGATCCGATATTAATTATAGCTCCTCTCTTCCTCTTCAACATCCCGGGAACGACAGCCTTGACGATCCACGTGGCAGCCTCCACGTTCACACGCAAGATATCCATCACCACCTCCGGACCCACCTCGTGAAAATAACTCGCGTAAGGGTACGCCAAACCCGCGTTATTTACCAAAACGCCCACGTCCAGGCCCTCGATCGCCTCCTCCACGGCGCGTCGCACCTCCTCGCCGTCGGATCTCGCGAGGTCGATCGCCACGGTCTTCAATCGGACGTCTCTCCTGAGGCCACGTATCTCTTCCGTCAGCGCCGAGAGCTTCTCGGGGTTTCTCGCGACCAGGACGAGGTTTAGGCCCTCCGAGACCGCCATTTCGATGGCTAGGGCTTTTCCGATCCCGTCCGTTGGACCGGTGATTACAGCCCACGCGCCGTAGCTGCGCGTGAGGCTCTTCTTCGGCCTCAGGAACGTGATTCTGGTCCAGCTGAGAAGCTTGGTTAGGGTTTTCAAGCACGAGATCAAGCCTAGCGATGTGACGAAGAGTACTATGGCTTGGCCTAGGTCAAACTCCATGGCCGTATATACTGTACTGGTTTACGTTAATATAATCAATGTATTTTGATGTATATGTATATATATGCACAGACAGGCACGAAGCCAAGTGGTATAGCCCCCCCTCAAAAATTTTTTTTTGCACTTTTTACCCAGTTTTTAATTTATTTTTACATTTTTTTACCCTCAAAATTTACAAATCAACCTCCCCTGAACTTTTTGTTGCAAATTAGCCCCCCCTAATTTATATTCCTGGCTTCGTCCTGTGCACAGAGTACACTTGTGAAGGTAATGCAAAGAGTGTGTGAAGTGTGTGATGACATGTAAAACATGTCATATTTACTATTATTATGAGAAAAAAAAATAATAACATGACAATTAGCTGCGGGTTTTAATAGAATTACGCATTAATTGGAGTTGTTGGATGGAGACAGAAATTTATTGGACTGAGCTAGAAAGGACGTAGAAAGGACAATCATGGGGGCTTATAGGTAAAAATAAATTTAGTGGGGTTAATTTGTAAATTTTGAATGTAAACTGAAAAACAAATAATATAAAACAGTAACGAAATACTGAGACGGACTATATAGCCCCCCAGTTCCTGCTCTATAGGATGAGAAAAAAAATTCTTGATTTTTATTGATATATAGCTTGGACTTATCTTGTTTGATGTTCAAAATTTAAGGCATCGGATTTGTATTCCTTTGATAAAATTACAAGCGATATTTTGAGACCGGAAATTTAATTCTCATCATACTACACAATTTTATTGGTGGTTAATAAGGTATATGCAAAATAAAAGAAAAGAAATAAAAAAACAGTAATGAAATAGATATAAATAAAATTTGAGACGGACTATATATAGTCCCATAGTCCCTAGGGCCTTCCGTCCATGCTCTATAGGATGAGAAAAAATCTCTTGATTTTTATTGATATATAGCTCGGACATATCTTCTTTGATGTTCAGAATTTAACGCATCAGATTTGTATTCCTTTGATAAAACCACAAGCCATATTTTAAGAAAGGAACTTTAATTGTCATCACGCTACACAACCTTTATTGGTGGTTAATAAGGTATAGCCCTTAATCCAACGTAACCAAAACACGATTGATAAAACAACAAGGTATAGTATTAACATACGAATTGATAGTAGTTCACTCTCAGTAGTACGTGTAAATTATGTCCATATTACTACTGCATATCTCGCTGTGATCAAAATCGTGAAATTAAGTAAGTGTACAATCTTTTCGTACAGTCTTCAAAGAAAAACAGGCGCTCGAATAATATTTGTATTTCTATGAATATTATTTGTTTGTGATATTATTTGGTGGCTTTCAATATCATATCTTTGGCAATAGCTTATATATGTCATTTTTTTTATATTAAAGGTCACATAAAGCTCAAATTAAATGGCGGATCTCATCTAATACTACCCAGTAAATTTAGAAGTAGGATTTGATATAACATCAAATTCCATAAAACTCAGAGCGGATAGGATTTGATAGTAGATCACAAAGTCCAAAGAATAGTTTATAAAGTCATACATTTGTCTTATGATAAAAAAAAAATATTAAATCGTGTTTAATCTGAAACTGTGTATTTCTTTCATATTTAAGTGATTTTATTTAACGGTACAACTGAAATATAATATTAAGTACTTTTTGCTGAAAAAAAAATATTTAAGCGTATGTTTATGAAAATATTACATATTTATGCTGCCATTTTATTTATTTATTTATAATGAGTTATGAGGAGGGGGGATTATTTTTCAGCTTCGTCAACGTAATATTTAAATATTTTTATTTGCAAGAAAAATGGTTTATACTTTATATTCGTTATATCAATTCAATTAATTATCACCATATAAGTTTTTGAACAACGCTTGCTTTTCGTTCTAGCCAGCTGCTATAGTCAACGAAGTTCCTCTCTCCGCGCGTCTACGAACACCAATAGCCAAGCGCCACGTGTCCAAGATGGAGTCGGAGAGCAAGCTGGCGAAGAACCACTGGACGTAGTGGGGCCAGTAGGGTGTGCAACGCTCCTCGTACCCGATCCTTCTCACGCCAGCTGTCGCGTACTCATTGGCCGACGCTATAAACAGCGACGTTTTCTCTATCGACGCTACCTCCGACACCATTTTCGTCGCCACGTACAAAGGAACCTGATCAAATTATTAGACTCTAACTTAGATTAACTAATTAATTAATTTCCACAAATGGCTAAGCCTTTGCATGCTAATTCTCTCTGTATTGAATGGCATGTACGTATTAATAAAGACGTCCTTATATGAAGCAACTCAATGTGTGGTGAAATGAACGAACACATCACAAAATATATATATATATATATATATATATATATATGTATATACATATTTATAACCTGACACTGCACGTCGATTCCACTGTTCTTGTATTCCATGTAGAGGCATCTTGATAATTGGTCCACATAACTGCATATAATTTTATCAAGAGCAACGAGTCAGATCTGATTATTTTTAGTTAAAATTGAAAGAAAAAAAAAAAAAAAAATTGGACTCGTAAGAATTTTATTATGTGTTTTTTCTTCAGGATCCTGATAATCAGTGGTTATATTTTATACGCACAAAAGAGGTGAAGAAGTTTTGACCGTAGAAACATTTATTTAACTCGTTGAAGTGTTGCTGAGATACTAAAAACATTTGTAGTTGGGAACTATAAATACCAATTAGTTCGATCGATCGTAATAGAAGTACACGAACACGACAATATTATTCTTGCCCCTAAATTTTGAGTATCATTAGTTTTAGTATTGTTGAGATTATCCATTTTTTTTTTCTCTAATTTAATCTTCTTTAACCCTCATTATCTTAGTGTCTGAACTCTGAATAGGGAAATTGATGCGGACAAACAGAAAGCTATGTAATTAGTTAAATTCACAGCAACCAGATTTTATTAATATTTAAAATTTTAGGGAACTAGTGTTTTACTTTTCAATTCTTAGTAGATGGAAAGTAAAGATTGCCATAAGACCAATAAAAACGATGAAACATTTGGCATCGAAATGTACAACATATGGTCCATCAAACCATATCTGGAAATCATTTATGATTTTAGAAAGGACTGCACAAAAGTAGGTATAAGTGCTGAAATAATTAGATTAATATTATGAACCGTGAAATATTACACGTGTTTTATGTCTTACAAATTGACCGTAAAATAAACAAGTTTTCAACTACCAATGAATTCTCTTATAAAATGACTACAATGCAACAATAATATTATAATACAGAAACAAGCATAGCAAAATTCGTCAGAATATATATATGGATTTCATTTTGTTCTTTCAAAAGCTCTTAAAAATAATATATGTTAACTAACTGTACTTTCCTATATGTTCATCTACACTAATTTAATCAAGTAGGCTAAAAAATTATATGTGTAGAATTCTTTAAAAGAGAAGACCATATCTATATCAACGGAAAATCAAGATAGTGCTTGTTATAATTGTTTATCACATTCTTGAACAGAAAAAAAATATATAATAATTAAACGGAGAGTTAGGCATACAATATTTTTTTTGCTAGTTTTAATTTTTTTTTTCTTTTTATTGTACTTTAAAAATTTACAAATTAGCTTCTCCCACTTTTTTTTTTTTTTTTTTTTTTTTTTTTTGCAAATTAACCCTTCAAAAAAAAAAAATAGAACTATCCGAATACGAGCTTACGCTTTAGTCGCGGCGTAGACGGTGAAGAGAGGATGAGAAGGAACAACAATGGCGGCTCCGGATCCGATACTAACAATCGCTCCTTTTCTCCGAGCGATCATGGCCGGAATAACGGCTCTCGTAACCCTAGTTGTTCCCTCCAAATTAACCCTCACAATGTTCATCCAAACACTCTCTTCCACTTCATGAAAATACATAGCCTTCGGATACGTGACTCCCACGTTATTTATCAACACCCCAACTTCCAATCCCTCTATCGCCGCCTCGATAGCTTCCACGCCCTTTGCCACGTCATCGCCGGAAAAGTCAACCACAACGGTCTTGACCTTCGATTCCGGATAGTCTGCCCTGATTTGATCGGAGACGGTATTTAGCTTCTCGGTGTTTCTTCCGACTAAAATGACGTTTAAGCCCTCGCGTGCCAGCTGGCACGCGAAGGCTCTTCCTATTCCGTCGGTGGCTCCGGTGACCAAAGCCCAAGAGCCGTACGTGGCTTTGAGGTTTTTGGAGGGTCTTATGAAAGTGACGTATATCCATTTTATGGTTTGTATTGACTTCTTAAGGATTGTGAGAAACCCTAGAGTGGTTATGAAGAGAAGCCAAATGGGTTGTTGAAGAGCGAGTGTGAACATTGTTTTAGGGCTCTCTCTCGTACGTTAGGTTCAGAAGGAGATGAATATTAATATTTATATATTGTTGGGGAGTTAATTTAGTTGAGAGTTTAATTTTTCTTTTCCCTTTTATGGGTTATTACTTATTACCTAGCTAGCGATTGGAATAATTATATATTAAAATAAATTATATTAATTAAAGTGATTCTAGCTCCAGCTGTGAGTGTACTGTGTTTTATAGTTTTATTAGGTTCCTAGAATTAAATTTAACAAAAAGTGAAAAAGAAATCTAAACTCATTGTAACTCAATGTACGTAGAATAAAAATGTTGATTTAAACCCAAAAAAAAAAAAAAAAAAAATTGTGATTCAAATTGTTGATACGTGAATGGTGAGGATTCCACATGGAAGTCGCTTCATATTGTTATGAAACGGTGACACTTTTTTCAAGTCATTTAATACAAAATGACATATTGAAACATTTTTTTTTCCTTCCACGAGATGATATATTCGTGAAGACAATAAAGCCACACAAGTTATAGTCATGGCTTCAACGGTGCCACTTATTTCGTTTCTCATTAGTTCATTCATGCAAACTCACACTTTTATTTGGACCCAAAAAGTAGGTGCTAATATTCAGATACAGATATATACTCACACTCTTTAAATTTCTCAACTGGCCTGGGTTAAGGGCTAACTAAAACTCCACACAAGCCCGATGTGGAATTTGAATATATTATTATTTTTAGGACCGCATTGCTTTTTTCTACCCTAATATATAGGGCTCAAATTGTCATAAATTCTTGAGGTTGAGATTAAAAAGTTATTATTATTATTATTATTATTATTATTATTATATATATATATATATATATATATATATATATATATATATATATATATATTAGTGCCGTGTTAGTTGAGCAAAATGAGACATCACATTTTTTTTTTCTTTATATAACTATATTCATAATATTAATAGTACATATATATATACATTATTCATAACATGATTCATCTGTACCAAATTAATGAAGGGTTTCTCATTGATATTGTGAATTTTATGATTTGGTTGGTTATTCTTGTCTTACTTGCATTATATTGCCCATGATTTTCATAAAGGAAATCCCATGCGTGAGTGTGATGTTGAAAAATATTCGTGACTGTAAGGATCAACGAGACAATATAAATACATATATATATATATACATATATATGTATATATATATATATATATATATATATATATAATATCCCAAAGAAAGAGAGAAAAAAAAATTAGTAATAGGAGAGGAATCAATATGAGACAATAAATATGTCGTTGTCTCGTAACTAAGTTCAGTCACGGTAGAGATAAGAAAGTACTGAACAGTTTGTCCTTTTTGCCTGTAAAGGCTTTTTTGAGTTTTCAATAGAGAAGTGTATTCATCACCAACTATTCTACTTTTAAATGATGTCTCTCAACTACAAGAATTAATGTACAAGTAAGCCCAATATATCATCAATGCAATACTAACATTTTTCTTTGGATTTCTAATTTAATTCTGTGTTTTGGTCCCTTCTGTCAAGTTTATTAAGAGACAGATCAATTTTTTATATATGAATTAATATTCAATAATGTGTCTCAAGAGATGTCAGGTGAATCAGAAGCCTAGAGTAAAATGTTACTCGCTCGATTTAAATGTATCTACATGTGAGTGAAGAGACTATAAAGAGAAGAATTAAGGGAGCTAGAATTACCGTGAGGAGATTCTTTATTATTTCATCTGAATTACAGAATTATGATTACAAAGTCGGTACGTAATGAGACTAAATTACCGGGGGACTCGAACCCATCTCCTCATTCTTAAATATAATATAATTTGTACTAAATAAGCAATTAATTACCGTATAGATGACTCATTTTGTGTTATAAAGTTAAGTGGAACCGGATTTTGTGTAAAAACAAAAAAAAGGTAAGCTCTAAAACGGATTTTTAATTATCGTCCTCGAGAGGAGTATAAAATTCGTTATTAAATAAAATCGTGTACGAAAATTGTAATATAAGAAGTATGATGCTGGACAATGACTATAAATAAATAAAATTTTCTTAAATGACGAGCATGTGAAGCCGAGAGCGGACATGTATGCATTGGCGATGCAAACACTTGAATAAATTAGTTCATTATTATTTTTTATTTGGGGTATTAATTTGAAATACTTATCGTTTATGTCGTGCAAACAAAGACGTTGTTAGACGAAACGATGGATACTACTACAAATATAGGCATCGGGTGCGAAACCAATTTCATTACTACTTTGAACTGATCAATCTTTAGGAAATACACCATAATTTATGAACATTTTATTCCCTTAACTAATATATCATGTAGAAAAGTCCCCTAGTCTTCGGCGAAGCCCAATGGTGAGACGCCACTCGTCGAGGGTATTATCGGAAAGCAAGGTGGCAAAGAACCATTGGACAGAGTGGGCCCAATAGGGAGTGCAACGGTGTTCAAAGCCGATGCTGCGAATCCCGGCTCTTGCATAGTCATCGGCCGATGGTATAAACAAAGACGATTTCTCAATAGACGCCACTTCGGAGACCATTTTTGTCGCAACGTATAATGGTACCTAATCCCAATTAACGGAAAAAAAATTCTTATTATTTTAGACACACGTTTTAATATAATGCTAAATTTTTAACATAATCAAGCTTGTTAAAAACTAAATCAAATTTTGAAGGGGGGTATATGTGCAAATAAAATGATTTAAAATAGCAAAAAGTATATTATACAAAGTATATAATATTTATAAAGACTTGGAGGGGACACCTTAACCATCACCGAAAAGCATATATTGTGGTAGTTTAGTTGTATTTTTTTATACATGTAAACGACTATGCCTCAATTCTAGTTACATTATATTTACATGCATCCATCAATATATAATATAAGTTACTTATATACGGATAGCATGGAAGAATTAATAAATGGAACAAAAAAAAAGAGTTATTTCTTATGCAGAAAAAAAAAATCAATGATAATTACTCTAGATTTTACCATAATAATTCATATATATTATGTACCTGGCACTGCACATCAATTCCACAGCTTTTGTATTCCATGGAGAGACACCTTGAAAATTGGTCAATGTAACTGGTCCAAAAACGTATAAGATGGGGTAGTGTAAATAATGAGCCCAAAATGAACCAAAGTAGTAAAAACACAGTTGAAGTAATTACTTTTGCAAGGTTGTTGAATTATCAATATTTATATATATATATATGCTGGGTTGAACTAAATTGATATTTTGTGCTATATATTTATGATGATTAGAAGTTAATTTAATGATATCTACATTCAATAAATAAGTAAACAGTGGACTTGATGTTTTTTGTTTTTTTTTTTTTTCTTTTCATTTTCATGTTTTTACCTAGTATTGTAATTATTCTCTTAATAATTTATTTTTATTAATAGATAAAAAATACAATGATAATTATCCAACAGTTTTTTAAAATACAGTTTATCAAAATTTATAAATACAGAATACACGCACACACATGTATATTAAGTTTCATCAAGAATATTAAACACATTAAAAAAAAAATAAAAAAAATAAGGGTTTATATATTTAGCTTACGCTTTAGTAGCCGCGTAGATGGTGAAGAGAGGATGAGAAGGCACAACAATGGCGGCTCCGGATCCGATGAAAACGATCGCTCCTTTTCTCCGGCGAATCATGGCCGGAATAACGGCTCTCGTAACCCTAGTTGTTCCCTCCGAATTAATCCTCACAATGTTCTTCCAAACACTCTCTTCCACTTCATGAAAATACATAGCTTTCGGATACGTGACTCCCACGTTATTTATCAACACCCCAACCTCCAATCCCTCTATCGCCGCCTCGATAGCTTCCACGCCCTTTGCCACGTCATCGCCGGAAAAGTCGACCACGACGGTCTTGACTTTCGATTTGGGATAGTCTGCCCTGATTTGATCGGAGACGGTATTTAGCTTCTCGGTGTTTCTTCCGACTAAAATGACGTTTAAGCCCTCGCGTGCCAGTTGGCACGCGAAGGCTCTTCCTATTCCGTCGGTGGCTCCGGTGACCAAAGCCCAAGAGCCGTACGTGGCTTTGAGGTTTTTGGAGGGTCTTATGAAAGTGACGATTATCCATTTTATGGTTTGTATTGACTTCTTGAGGACTATTAGAAACCCTAGAGAGGTTATGAAGAGAAACCAAATGGGTAATTCGTCTCTTGTGATCACGGTTTGAAGAGTGAATAATGAAAGCATATCGTTTTGTATTTTAGTTTTTCTTTCACTTCTCATCCACGAACTGTATAATATTACCATTATTTATATGCTTGAGAGAGAGAGAGAGAGAGAGAGAGAGAGAGAGAGAGAGAGAGAGAGAGAGAGAGAGAGAGAGAGATATGCAAATGTGTTTTAAAGAGCAATGAATAAGGATCGGCAGATTGGTACGGGCCATGTTAACTTTGATAGGGACATTTTTGACAAACATATGATACAAGACGTCCATGTTAAATCTGTTGGCATTTAAACCCTAATTAAGTTTAATTGAAACCATTAATAACGTATTTAGTGATGATTTGATGTTCAATCTGCAATGATTACGTGTGTTACCTCCAAAATGCCTTCGATTAGGCACTAAGATCTCATGCGAGTGTTCAAATGTACAAAATGTACAAAGTCTTTCTTGTTGGAGATTGAATGTTATTCATTGACAATTCTACAGCTATACTTAAATGTTATTCCTTGATTTATTTCATAATAGCATTCATAAAATTTTATATAAAGAGTTATTGATGATGTACAATACCTGGATTTTAATCTAACATAAAATAAAAATTCTTGAGTACCATCACCATGTAGTTAAGAGAAAGTTTATATCACCGTGTCATATAATTAAGATTTATAGATCATCAAAGAAATTTGAACTAGTGTTTTTTTTGTTTTTTTTTTTTGTTTTGTTAATTACGACAATCAACCTAGATGGGGTGATGCTGATTTCTTCATGTATCCCCTAAGTCTGCGTATTAAATTAAATCAGCTTCTCTTTTATTCATTTATGGGTCCCGCGAAAAAAAAAAGTCAAAGAAATACCGTCAAATGAATGCAAAACTTTCTATACCAAAAAAAGCTTTCCCACAGCAATCAATACATATCAACGTGTTTTTTTTTTTCCCTAGTAGAGATAACACTATATATACATTCACGTTACAGAAAACTATTTACAATATATATCTGTATATATACGTCGTATTAGCATGTACATGTAAATTCAAGAAGTTTATAACCACCCAGACAAAGGACCTTGACTCTGAATAATCAACGAGTTAATCAAAAGGCTGTTCATCATCTAAAGTACCCTAATCAGCGTGGTGATTGATTAATGATCATTTTAACCTATTGAATTTTCAGAGCTGTGATTTTCTTGGTGGAAAGGATCATCGGAGCCGTGTACCGAGCTGATTCTGGGAGAGCTTTTGAAACTTACCATCGGATCCAAATCACGGTCGCTCAGTCTCGCTACTCTCATCTCGTCCCTCAGCTTCACGAAGAACATCGACGACCAATAGTCTTTCGCCAAGTTCTTCATAATTAATAATAGAGAATAAATATTAAGATCATAATTCACTTTAACTACGAAAAACAGGCTTTTAGTGCTATTTTAGTCACTGAACAATTATTATGCACGTGATATTTTATTCGCAAAATAGCCCCAAGCTTATAGCTTTTTAGCATTTTAGTAATTTTCTAGAAGGATTTTTTTTTTGGAAAACTTAAATAACTTGTTCATTTTAAATATGTTAAAAACTAATTAAATTATAGTTGGAACATTTTTTTTTTTTTTTTGTATTTAAAGTAAGAATATTTTGTCTTAATCACCCTTTCAAATTATATAATTTTTCTATTTTTTATTTTATGAAAATGAAAAAAATGCTACAAAATTAATAGTTGAGATATTTGTTGATAGACTAAATAACAGATTAGCTCGAGTTCATTTCGCTCTTTAAAAAAGATTTAAGGACCAAATTATCACTGAGACTATTTGCGCTAAAAAGCATTGAGATATTTATAATCAGCCAAATTCCTTTTAACTGTGAAAAGTACATTAGAGAAGATAACAAAGAAAACCCCACCATTTTCATCAACTGTATTAGCTCGTTCAACGCGCTGCTAAAGAGGCGTGGCTCGGTAAGATTGGAAGTGGTCAAGATCTCTTGCCGGGTCCGGTGAGAAATGTTTACCTCCATTGTTGACCCTAACAAGTGTCGAGGTAGACAATCAGAGGAGCCGATAAGAATCTTCGAATTCCATCGATAAAAACATGATGAGACAATACAAAAAAAAAGGGGTTTCGAGAGACCCAAAACTCTCTCAAAAGACTAAAAGCTTAAACTCAATGATTGTTTTTCAGCTTCTATTTATAGACCAACTAACTCTTAAAAATACTAAGAACCCTTAAACAATTAACTATCATTGTGTTATGAACCGCGATATTCAATCCACAAGAAGTTAGTCAAGGAACGATTATCGAAGAAAAATGGAATTGTATTGATCTTGAGCGGTATTACAAAGAGTCACCGGAGAGAACCTCCCAAATATTCTCTTCCACAAGCAATACCAAATGACAAGATAATATCCTATTAACCCCAGAACAATCTATTAATAACTAACCCCTCCTTATATCAAATATCCACAACACATTGCCTGAAATCCTATCAATAATAAACATGCCAAAACTTCCTTCATAAAGGTTTTTGAAAAACTTGGTGTATTACCTGCTTTGATGTACTTTTCGATGATATGGCGTGCCATGTAAATCCTTCGAACCGGATCGTCGACTGGTATTTTATCAAGTTCGCGTACTTCATCGTAAAAATGCACGCTCTCGCCTGCCAAACAACTGCGAATCAGAAGGAAAAAAATAAATTGAAAAAAAAAAGAACGAACGTGAAAAAGTCATGAAAACAGATATTAAGGCACAACTAGGTTCAAAGGTATTATTATAAGCAATTTCTTAATATTATATTATTGGTACCTATCAGCAAATGCCATGAAGGAGTGTCGAAATCTTTTGTCCTCGAGAAGTTTATTGAGTGGCTCGTTGGGACTAATTGCGATGATTGCCTCTCTTCGCAAAAGTAGACCGCTCTCGGATATGCCCAGAGCTTTGCCCATTGTATCGAACTCAAGAGGATCTCTATTCCTTATACTGATTTGTGAGAGCAGTGGTTGTGAGCTCGATATCGAGAACAGAGTAATTATAAGAATACCCGCCTGAAAAAGGGAAACAAATAAAATTAAAGTTCAGCTTTTTTTAGCAATATATCAAAGTTTGACGGTGTCTATAAATTTTTTGACAATGTATACAGGGTATCTACCTTTGTTTATAAATTTATTGACAAGGTCAAAATAATTATTGGCATTTGGTACTTACACATTTTAGGAAAATTTGGCTATTTCTCTCATTTCAAACGATCTTTAGCCATTTTTCAAAGTAGTTAGTTTCAATTAGCGATTTAGCTAGAAACTAAAAAAAAAGGCCAAATACGGGTAAATTCAAGGCTTAAATTAAGATCACATTGTTCCCATTTTGTTACCGTGACGAGTAGGAGAAATCTTGAAGCAACTTGAAGCCACAAGATATTGTCGCGAGTTTCGTTCAGAATGTAAGCGCCGACCCAAACTCCTGGAAGTTACAACGAAGCCCATCATAATTCCAAAAAAAAAAAACGGAGATTAATACGAAACGTCCACGAGTGTATCGTGAATCTGCATTTTTCTTTTGAAACATTTTGCGAATCGACATATAAAGTAGAATAGGAGACAAATAAGATGTTGAGAGGCTAGAAGCGGAATCTAGATCTGTAGTCCCTATTTCGTGTCCCATTTCCTTGTCACACATTGTCGTCCATGACATGACATAATTTAATTGGACAGACACAGAAAGAAAGAAAAACAGAGGATTCCGAAATCAAATTATGATGAAGAAATGTACCGATGGTGAAGGTCGAGACGAGAATGCCCCGCCAAAGGTCTCTGAGCTCGTCGAACCTGAACTCGACGTGCCTCACCGCTCCGGTGAATCCGATCAGAGCGATCACGTAAAGCGCGTGGAGGGATATAGTCGGAATTATCCAGTGAATCCCCATGTGGCACCGGTCATTTAAAGGCTTTCTTATATGCATAACTGAGTCATAATTTAAATTTTTTTGTAAACATTTAGCTTGAAAATGCAAACTCTGCACAGAAGTGTAAGGAAATTAAAAAAAAAAAAGTATAACAAAAGATTACACGTGGCACCGGCGATCCAAGGGACGAGAATGAGCGGAAGGAAGATAAAAGATCGGATCGGCGGTAGACACTTTCTGAGAGATATTTCCGAACAAGCAGGGAAGTAAATTTTCGAGACTGCGATTTTTTTTTTCCGAGTATAATACATATTCATATGTATATGTATACAAAATTTACGCGCTTACTTGACAAAAATGAAATAAAGCTGGAAAGTCTGTGTTACGCGGCAGCTCAACAGCAAGCCGAAACCGAGCGGGCCTTCAATCCACACTGAAAAAAAAAAGGAACAATAAAAAAAAAGTCATTAAAAAGAAAAAAAAAAAATTATGGTAATGAAAGAGCAGTGAATAGATTAAATTGACTAACCTGCCCACAAAATGCAAGATTGCCACCAGTGTCTCTTCTTGAATTTCAGGAAATTAACAGAAAGCTGTTGAGAATTGAAACATCTGTTAAAGCTGTGGAGAGAGAGAGAGAGAGAGAGAGAGAGAGAGGTGATTTACCATGATTGATAAGAGGAGGTTAAAGCTGGCCAAGACTTGGATTGTGGGAATCCAAAATCCGCTTCCCTTTGACCGGTCAACTCTGTGAACTACGTAAGGGTATATCAAGCGAGACAATAGCCTGAGAGAGATTGAACAGAAATTCACTATCAACTCAATGATTAAGAGTACACAGAAGAACATGAATCAAATATCACTTTTGACACTGAACACAATCTCTCAGTCTCAATCTCTTCAAAGCTCTCGACTTTAAAACGGAGACCAAAAAAAAAAACATAATCTCAAACGCGTCTTACAATTAGGGCTATTCATTTCAATACAAATCAAATGAATTAAGAATCTAATAGAACCCTAGAATTTCGGTCGCAATTGCATACGAAGCCAAACCTGATTCGAAATTCCGAAATGAAATCGAAGAGAGATAAGAAGAACTCACATGAGGAAGAAAATAGCGGAGACGAGAATCGCCAAGTAATCGCTGGCACAACCACCTTCAACGGCACAGCTCGCCATTTTCGAATTAAAAAAAAAAAAAAAAAAAAACTCGGTCACTGAGAGAGAGAATCAACAGTGACTGATAAAGCTCTCATTTCATCGATTTTAGAGCTCTCGACTGGGGTTTGGTAGAAAAGAGAGTCACTTTCTCAAACTTCCATGACTTTTCCATGTGATTGTTTGAGTTTGACTGATTGGCTCGTAAAATGAAATTTAAAATATTAAATAAAAAATTGGTCAACAGACAAAAACAACAATCAAAGCTTTATTCTTTTCAATTAAGCTTAAAAGTCGTCTACGCGGCACCACGTAATCATAGGGGGTATTTTTTTTTTTCAACTTTCAGAAAATTAACAAATTTTTTTTTTTCCTGTAAGCAACTAAATGATATTTCATCAATTTAAGTTATTTGCTTGTGCATTGTACAAATACAAACATTTTAATTGATATATTTAGCTTGTTCTAGATCGTCATTGATTTGAGATTGAAAGAATAATAATAATATTAAAAACAGGCGGCTTTATTGAAAAAAAAAAAAAAAAAAACTCGTTTACTCAATAAACACGCTTTATATATACATCACTGAGAAAAAAAAAGGAAAAACTAACAAAGAAACAATTGTAAATAATAAATTCTCAGATCTACATTTTGCCACTTCTTGCTAATTATTGGACACAAAAAAAACTCCAAAAGTCTTGTTCGTTCATCAATCTCCGTTTCTCAACCACAGCAAAACCACTTGCTCTGCATAAAAATAAAACAAAATAAATTGTAAGAACATTTCAAGCGTGACAAAATAACAAAATGTGAGCTTTGACAAGAAGAAGATGAAGAAATGAAAAACAAAATAAATTGTAAGAACATTTCAAGTGTGACAAAATAACAAAATGTGAGCCTTGACAAGAAGAAGATGAAGAAATGAAAAACAAAATTTATTGTAAGAACATTTCAAATGTGACAAAATAACAAAATGTGAGCCTTGACAAGAAGAAGGTGAAGAAATGAAAAACAAAATAAATTGTAAGAACATTTCAAGTGTGACAAAATAACAAAATGTAAGCCTTGACAAGAAGAAGAAGATGAAGAAATGTAAAACAAAATTACCCTTTTGGAGTGCTTGAAGCTATTGTCATTTTCTTTGCGAGTGTCGTAATTCGACGGCGAAGAAGTTGTGGCATTTGTGGAATTCGTGCCCGTTTTTTTCTCGTCCCTCGCCTTGTTGAAAATGACGGTAAATCCATCGGCCGAGGCCGGATTGTTCACATCCCACTCGCCGAATTTTGGTAGAGGCCTTCCATTCTGCAATAATTAAAAATATATTTTCAATTCCTAGATGTAAACATTGTATAATAATGTGTATTAGTTCATACATTACAATGAGCTTTGTGATGGTAAAAAAAAAGGTTGGTTTTTTTTTTTTTTTTTTGGAAGAAAGCTTCAAACTTTGTTATCAAAATGGAAATATCAACCAAACCCCATAACCCATTTACAAAAAAATTAAAGCAAAATAAATAGAAAAACGAACCCAATAAAGATTTGTAATTGAAGAAAGAAGCGAAGAACAAACAGAAGAAACTCTGTTTTCCAAAAACAAAAAAAAAACAAAAACACAGAAGAAACTCGTACCGATGCCATTATATTGTTGTCTGTACTTTTGATGATTCGATTGTACGATGAGAGAGAGAGAGAGAGAGAGAGAGAGAGAGGAGAGAGAGAGAGAGTTGTACGGAAAGTGTGATGGTTTTAATGAGAATTTGAAGAGATAGTTTGGGGTTTTAAAGGATTTGGGGTTAACCGTAATTGGTAACAAATTATTAATTCTGTTTTCCACAGAATCTTCTTACGAAAGACACGACTTGCACTCGTCTTAAACGCGTTGCTCTCAAATTAAACCTCGTCTTTTGACCCTCTTTTTTTTTATCATTTACTCCCTTCATTAATTATGTTTTCTTTATTGGTCCTTCTATTTATTTTCTTTCAACTTTAAATTTATTTGAAATAAAAGGAGTATGATTATATAAAAAAAAAAAAAAAAAAAGGAAATCAGACATCTAGTTCTAAAAGGTGAGAAAGAAAGCTCTCTCTTTCTCTACGCAATTAAAAAAAAATCCTTAGCATGTGAAGCGTCGCTCTCTTTTAATCATTTTTAATTTCAAATTCTTAGCTTTTTCTAAGACGGAGATGTAGCACATCTCTTTGTGGCAGAGTCGGCAACGTTTTGAAGAAATTAAAAACTCTTGAATTTTGTGAGCGATTGATAACGAAATCTTGAATTTCATGGATCCTAATATAATGATAGTCAAATGATTAACCTCGTCTTGTTGGGGTGAGGAAGCTAATGGGAGGCTCTCGAGTTAGCTCTATTTCATTGGCATTCAACTTCTTCGCACGTACAAAGCCGAATTATTTTGTTTTATTGCTTAGTATTTGTACTTTATTTGTTAAATTGTGTTGTTTGTCTTCGTATGTTATGATGGAATTGAAGAGCTCCTTAATAGAGTTCCCGATAGATCTATAGATTGTTTGATGCTCTCTTTCAAAGTCTTTTGATCTTGGTTGATATGGCTCACTTATCGATTATAAAGAATTTTTGTTAAAAGAGTTGTGCTCGATATTTTTTGTGCTCGATATCTAATACCATTTGAACCATAAGAAATAAAAACCCTTTTTTATTTAATTCACCAATGGGTCAGTGTTCGCTTGATATCAAGTCTATATCCTTGTATGATTGTATCAACACTTCTAAAGTTTATATTAATGGTTGTCTTTTGTTTGATTTTAAAAAAAGAGGTGATGAATCAAAAGTAGAAATTTATAGCCTTATATTCATGAACACGGGTTGAGAAGAACAAATATTGCAACTCGTAGGGAAAGCTAAAGTTTCCATTTAAAAGTGTAGGGATTATATTGCAACTGTCGCTATAACTTGGGGACAAAAGTAAATTTTTATATCATCCTATGAAACAAAGAAAATATTCAAGCGCTGTTAAGAATTATCATTATTTTTTTTTTTCTTCTTCTTTCTATTCCACTTCTACATCAACGCGTCTGGGTATATGTCCGACGTGTTAACCTCAAACTATATCTATGGACTATGGATGGTCAATCAACGATAATACCAGTACCTATTTTTATTAACCAAAAACTAAAGCATTCAACGACATAAAAGTAAGGATGGTCAAATTACGTGGCTTTTTCTTTTTCTTCCGAACCTTGCCCGAAGTAAACATTAAAAACTTCATTTTTATACTCAACATATAAAAGGTAACAAAGTAATTATCCCACGAGTTAACATGTCATTAAATTCACCACAAAAAGGTTTTTCTTAATCCTTTTAGATTTTACATCTATAAAATATCAAATTTGCATGAAATTAAACCACATTTAGTTAATCTGTTCATAGTGCTAATTTCAATATGTATAATGTCAAAAAGAAATATAATCAATCATATTAGTAGAATGAGAAATTTCATTAATAATATTATCGATGATACAAAATTTGACCGTTTCTTCGTTGGAATAGTCTTCGCCAACAACTACACTATTACGAATCAAAATAAGTATGAGATTATCATCAAACATCTTAAAATCAAAATAATTCGTGATAATGAACTTTTTGGTGTAGTACTAAAAGCATATACTTAGAATATTCTATTTGGTGTAAAATACAGTATAATACAATTAGAGTAAAATTAAAATTTGGTATAAATTGTATACCATATTTAATATAAAAATCACACACCCTATTTCCCGAAAAGAAGAATTTGAAATTCTAAAATAGTGTTACCGCTCTAATAAATGTATTGTGTTTAGGAAGTAATCATTTTTTTTTTCCGGGGAATTGAAATACATTTGATACCAATTACTAGGCATATTTGTTTTTAAAATAAATAAAAAAAATACTCGGCATATGGTTTTTCACCCTTCTCCTCCAACATAATATTTTGAAAATTTCGCCCATCAATTATTTCCACTCATCTCAAGCAATCATTCAAATTTATATAATAAGTTATGTGTCTCATATCTAATGTTTTGTAGGCCAAAGAGAAGAAGTCCATTTTTGAATCAAAGCATTGACTCTCCTTTTATTTTTTCTTTTTCTTTTTAAATACAATATCAATTATTTTGGTCAACCACTAAACCCGAAAATCAAAACCCTTTCGCTCTCGACGTGTCTTTGAATCTCCATAACGCCCCTCCGATCAAGTTGTTAACCGCGTGGGAAGCCATTGGAACGATCAAGCTCGAAGATGCGACGGTCGCATAGCCGTATACATATCCGACAAAAGTTGCCCTAAAACGATGGCCGAAAGAAAAAAAAAACAGACAAAACTTCACTATCAAGATACACACAAAACAGAGAACATTTTCTTTATTAAGATTTATTTTTTGAATTTTTATTTTACCAGATTGCGAATGAGTACTTTCTGCCACCACCAATGTGTAGGACACCGAAAACAGAAGCTACAAACAACACGCTCTTCCAATCGAACCCGAAAAGTGGTAATAACGCTCCGCGGAAAAGAATCTCCTGATATGATTATGTTGTTATTATTTTTATCATTTAAATTTCGCACCGTAATGTAACAACAAACAATTAGGCCAAATAATAAAATTTGAAACATAAATTTTTTTTTTTGGGTTTAAATGTGCTTGCCTCACTAATCCCGGGCAAAAACGCGACAACCAAGTAGTCCAACGGCTCAAGAGAAGATAGGACCTGTAAATTATAAAAACAAAACATCATTACGAGATCAATAAAAATAAATTAAAAAAAAAAAAACATGAAAAATGTACTTGCTGATTAGCAGCCTCGCTGGACTCGGCAAAGTCCGGCCATGTCATCAGCAATAGATATCGCAGCGACGAAATCGCCGCAACTATTCCCGCAATGAGCTCAAGATGCCAAATCTCGAAACCGACTGTACGCGATTAGAGAGCCAAAAAATAAATAAGCAAATAAGATAATTTTTATTTCTCTTCCTTGGAGAAGCGCTTACACGACGGTTTCGAAGCACAGTCGAGAATCGGCAATCCTTCCATCGACGCGAAATGCGATGCCTGTATCGAACAAAGAGATCGGAATTTCGCAATGTGAAGCCTTTTCTTTGACTTTGACTGACCTGTCTGAGAGCGACGCCGAGGCCAGCAATGGAGGCCGAAGTGACGGTGCAGGCCTTGAGAACCGTGGTCCTCGAAGGGACAGTCTCGTCTTTTCGCTCGGCCTTGTCATCGGAGACCTCGCCGAGCTCTTTGCCGTCTCGACTGAGAACATCGTCTTCGGCGAGAATCTCGATGTTCTTCTTCGGTCTCTTGGGCTTGTTTCGTCTAGCGAAAGCTCGAATGCCCTGATAAGAAGAATAGAGGAAAACTTAGTGAGTAATTAAAATGAAAGGTTTGAGGGTGAACAATGTAAGAGAGTTTTGAGAATCTTTCTCTTACTCTGCTGAATAGTCTCTGAGGAGATAAAGTTTTTTGCTTTACATCGTTCATGACTGTGCTGTAATTTCTTCCACCTGATTCATTCACATGTTCCAAGTTTTTTTTTTTTTTTTTTTTTATCTTAAAATCATGAAGCCAAATCTGATTGATAACTGAAGTAACTAAACTTTCGGGAAGCTAAGAGTGATGAGGGTAGAATTATAATTAGATATAGTGATTAGTTGAGTCAATTACTTGGTATGATGACTAAGTGAAGATAGGAAAGGGAAAATTGGGTGAAAATCACATCCTTCAGAAGAAAAGAAAAAAGGAAAATAAAATTAGTGAGTCAAATTAATGAAAATTTTGGCAAATTTGAACTCTGATTTTCTTATTTATCACGTTTCTTGGAGGGAAGGAAGAAGAGAAAAGTAATTCCCAAGCTGAGTTTTTGGAGAACGAAGTTAATGGTTCGATATCTAAAGAAGATTTCAGCAGAGAGAGAGAGAGAGAGAGAGAGAGCAAACTGGTGAAGGAAGGTTTTATCCGATGCAAACGGTAGTTCAGAGTGAGAGACGCCATAACTGAAACACAGCTCTTTGAACTCCCAAGGGGCTTCAATTTACTGAACCCAATAAATGAATAAATGCATAAATAATAAAGAACAAGTCTTTAGGATAATCGAGGCAAATGGAATTAGTACCGAACCTTTATTTCATATTCTTCGCGAAATTCCGAAACTTTGCTATGGCCTGGAGTGGTTTAAAAAAAAAACCAGCTAAAAAAAAAAAAGAAAAAAAAGGAAAGAAATAAACCCGAATAAAAAATCGGATAATAAGACCAGTAGTCTCCAATAGTCACTACTAGTCACATTCTTTTTAAAAAATTGTCCATTTTATATATATATATAAAAAATTCATTTGCACCGCAAGAAATTGAATTTACTCTCTTTAGTTAATTGATTTATTGCGGATCTAATGGATTATTTTTCTTTTAATAAAATGAAGCTTTCAATAAAATATTAAAATGAGTTAGAGAAATGGTTAGTTACAACACATTCTTATAAAAAAGAATAGATTAAGTATGCTTTAATTCAATATGAAAACTAAAACTAAAACCCTAAATCGAGATACAACTCAAACAAAAGTTTGAATCTAAAATTGTAAATGGCAAAAATCCAGGCGAAAAACACGCCGTCGAAGTCATCTTTGACAAACAAGCAAAGCAGAAAGAAAACCAATACTCCTCGAGGTTCGGTGAAAAACAAGATCTCCTTCGAAGAAATCTCATGGGAAAAAAATCTTCGACGATGAAAACATCTGCGAGTACATCTATTAGACGAAATAGAACCCCGCTTCAAAGTGGGTGTTATAGTGAGTAAAAAACTTTGTTATATGTGTTTTTGTTTCGTCGAAGACAATGGTAAATGGTATTTGGGGATCACTCATTAAAAAGTTGATAACTTTGTTTCAAAATGTAGTGACTTTATGAAAACTTTGTCACAAAATGCACTGATTTTGAAAAATCTATAGAAAAAAATTATACATATTGCAGTAGATCAAGAGATATTGAACCATATATTAATTATAAATATGAACTCCTTTTTTGGCATTTGATTTACATGGTTCGTTCTTTTTTCTTGCTTCATTTTTGTACGTTTTACTTTATTTCTCTCTTTCTTTCATCGAGAGTGAATAGACGTCACTGGCTATAGCTTCCACGTCTACAGCAAGGTTCTAATAGATATCAAAGTAAAATTACAGTTAACAATTGAGAATAACTATTAATAAGTTTATGGGTTTATAGTTTTCTAGTTTTGTATTCAAAACTACACCATTAATATCGCTATTAATAGGTTTTTGGATTTATAATTATCTAGTTTTTATAAAAACTTTGCAATCAATATTTGTTAATATTATTTATAGGTTGGCGTCTTTATCTTCTGCACCGAGACTGTTTTTTCCCAAGTTTCTTGATTTTTTTTCCTAAGTTTTTATCAACAGAGAGAGAGGAAATGGCGATGGTGATTTCTTTTTAAAGTAAAATTTAATGACAATCGCATTAATAATGAGATTGTTATTATCAAGCATACTCTCTTTCCATTTTTTTTTTATGAAAATATACACATGCAACGGACTACAACAGTTAAGGGGGAAAAAGCTAGCGGCTAATAATAAGTCGTAATTTGGCTGCTTTGCTACAAAACCCAAAAATAAAAGTGATTACAGAGCCAATAGCACTTATGAACATGTTCCTAATTAATTTTATTAATAAAATGAATAAAATAAAATGAAGTGTGTGTTAATGTGTGTGTAGTCTACTGAGAAAGTTGATGATTGTAGTCTATAAATTTTGTTTACAAAATGGTAGCTAGTAGCCAAATGTGCAACAGTAAAGAATAAGCAATAACCGCAATCCTTGCCCTAGGACGATTCATCAAAAGCCTACCACCAGAAACCCTGCAATTATACCGGTAAAAACAATCATTTTGACTCATAATTAACAATACCTCGAGCTTAATTATTATTAAATTGTGTTTGAACACTTACCACATTCCGTCGAGCCGGTCAGCGAGCATCTTCCCTTGTTTCGGGACAAGGCCAGAAGTATTAAGAGACTTGAAAACATGACCTGAAAAAGAGGAATAATAATGAGTAAAAGCGTAATATTATACAAGGGGAAAAAAATGTCTTTGAGATTTAAAAAAAAAAAAAAAAAAGCAAACCTTTGTCCTCGTCGGTTTCTTCGTTGTTTATCAAACGGCTAGACTCAGAATCTATGTCGAGAGTCAGATGGTCGGTCGATCCCTTTCGCATCGTTCTCATTTGGGCTACCAATGGAACCGGAGATACACTAGTCTTTCCCTGTATGAATTAACACGAAAGCAATATGTTTATATGCAAGCTTCAAAAGAAAGAAAACAAGGAAATTCAACGTATCATCACCAGGGAAAGTAAAAACGGAGAACTGTAAATCCCTCGTCATTTAGTTTTCACTTAGTACGAGGGAATTAAAGAACGGAAAATTATAAGGTACATAGCATCGTCAGGGTTTACCACGTCTTCGATCTCCGATATTTCTGGATCCGCAGTCAATGAAGGTCCTTCAAAAGCGCTCCTTTCTTGGCGAATCTCGGACTGAGAAGACTTGGCTTGAAGTGAATCCTCTAGTAATTTAACCTTAGCCGATAATTCTTCTACAAACTTTTGGCTCCCCGCAAACTTGTTACCGAGATCCTGGGCTTTTGATTTCGAACTTTCACATTCCAACAACAAAGACGCAACCTTTTTCTCTAATAACGACAAAGGTCCCTCGACACCATAAGAATTCCGGTCCCCGACTAAACTATCACTACTACTAACACTACCTCCTAACATATCCAATATCTTCTCTAAGCTGAAAATAACTCGAGACTGTTCCTTCCTCATTATATCTGCAGCGTCGTTCTCTCTGACGATATTTTCGATTTCCTCCTTCAGCAGCCGAATTTCGTGCGTTTGAGCCCCGAGGTGTGACTCTAGCTCCTCTTTCTCACCGGCAAGCAGACTAAAATTATCAACGATGTAATACAGCCTCTTTACAAGGGCTGAATTTTGGGATTCTGAATCTCGTGCTTCCTCGGACTCTAACTGATGAACGTCGATCTCTCTGATCTTGTCAAAGAGGGACTTGACTTGGGTTGGCGACAAAAGGGAATCTTCAGTTTCTGAAACAATATACAGGATTCATTGTTGTTATTATGGATCAAATATCCAAATTCAGATTCAGTAGATTTTATATTATTTTTACGGATCCATTATGAAAATAGCCAACTTAAACGTTTGCCATTGCTAAATAGCTGACGGTTGGTAAATCTTAGGTAGTGTTTTTATTTTATTTTCTGATTGGAATCTCATTCTAAGGTTATTCCACAACCTACAAAATTATTCAAACTAACTCGATTATTTATTAAATAGAAGAAAGATACCTTGTTCTCTCATCAATATGGAATTGTGCAGTGACGAGACTTCTGTTTCTCTTTCCTTTAACCTAACCTCTTTGGCTTGATATTCCTCTATTGTACGCCTCAATTCGATGCACGCCTGTTGTAATGCTTCCAATTCAGCCTCTTTTTCCTTTACGTCAGCCTCCTCGGCTTGATATTCTTCGACTTTAAGCCTGAGCTCACTCAATGAGGTTTTTAGTGCTTCACTTTCTGCTTCTTTTTCCTTTAACTTTGCTTCCATGGCTTGATAGTCCTCGGCTATGACCTTGAAATTGTCGCACGATGTTTGTAATGCTTGTATTTCTGCCTCTTTTTCGCTTAACACAACTTCCATGGCTTGATAGTCCTCGGCCAAACCCTTGAGTTTGTCGTGTGAGCTTTCTAATGCTTTGATATCCGCTTCTTTTTCCTTTAACTTCGCACCCATAGCTTGATAGTCCTCAGCTATGACCTTGAGATCATCGCATGATGTTTGTAACGCTCGTACTTCTGCCTCTTTTTCGTTTAACTTAACTTCCATGGCTCGATAATTCTCTTCAAGGACCTTGAGATTGCTGTTGGAACGTTGCAATGCTTGTAATTGTGCCTCAGTATCCTTCAACTTAAGATCATTGGACCGATATTCCTCTGCTAAAGCCCTTAGCTCGGAACACGAGTTCTCAAGCGCTTCTACTTCTGCTTCTCTTTCCTTTAACTTGACTTCAACGTCTTGATAATCCTCAGTAGCGAGCCTCAGCTCGGTACATGAGTTTCGTAATGCTTCTGCGTCCGCCTCTAAGCGAGAAATCGTTTTCTGTTTCAGATCACCCTCTTCAACGGCTTTATGCAAAGCTGATCTAGCTTCTTCTAGACTATTTCGCAAATTCAAGATCGTGGAGGCTGCCACGTCAGCGGTGCTCTCAAACTGCTTAGACAAAGCTCTAACCTTTCTACTAGCAAGCAACAGCGTTTCTATTGCTTCACCATATCGGCTGCTTTTATCACTTTGATGATGGTCCTCTTGAGCAAAGACTTCATCGATTTTCAGTTGCTCTAGCTCAGGCAGAGAGCCGAGCTCCAATAAACTGTTCTTAGCTTTAAACTGCAATTCTCTGGTAACATCTGTGCAAGCAGATAATAATGCTGCCACATCATTTTCTATTGAGGCAATAGTACCATCTTGTTCTTGTTTATACACCTCGAGACTATTTACATTCTGCTTCAAAGAATCGATGTATTGAAAAACTATCACTTCTTCGTCCCTCGTTGCCTGTATTTTCCTCAGCAGAGCCGCAATAAACTCGTCTACAAAGGAAGAGAAATGGTCTAATTTTTCGGAGACGGCCTTGTTTCGGAGCTGAAACCCTTCCACGACCTTCCCGAAAGACGAAATGTGATCGCCGTCTGCAACGTTCACATCAATATTAAACTTTTCAAGGCTGAATATATTTCCAAGACACTTTGAAATAGATTTTGCTGCTTGTAAATCTTCCTGCGACACAAATTACATGAAAAAGATCCATATTAATAATCAATCTAAGAGAGGAAAAAAAAGAAAGCTCTTTCTTTTTGTAATAAACATAATATATTGGGCAGAAAGTTAAAAAATAAATAAATAAAAACCCATATGCAATACCTAAAACATGCTTACATTTGGAATTTTTTTACTTGTTTTTAGTTTTTTAAATGTGTACCTCCATGATATGACTGCCTTCAAGCTCTTGTAAACCCAAGCCATAAAAATCATTCCTCATGTGTTCCAGAATGTTGTCCATGTTTCTAAGGCTGTCGAATTTCACCTCAAAAGCTTTCAACATGGACAGCAGTGTGTTGTCATTCATAAGCGCCTGAAGATCGAAAAGATATCCAGAAAGCTCGGCGGACCTGTTCTCTAACCCACGATCGGTCCCAGCCGACTCTTCCACGTAAGCATTTAATTTCAAATTCAGTGTCGATATCTCCTCTTCGGCACTTTTCTTCTCGCCCTCGAGTTCGGAGACCTCATTCTCGGCTTTCAGCAGCGCGTTTTCTAGCGACTTTATAGTCTCGCCTGCTATCGCTAACTTGCCAGCCTGGGACTCGGTTTCCTCTAGCGACTTTTTGAGCTCGGTTTCCAAATCGATTCTTTGGGATTCGGCGTCTTTATTTTGCTCGGTGAGCGAATTCACGTTGCTTTGGACTGACGATAACGCATCTTCGAGTGACTTAATGGTCTGATAGGCCTCTGTCAGTTTCGTGGTCTGGCTAGCAACTTCCTCTCTTACTTGCTCTAGCTCGGACTCCAAAGCGGCTCTACCGCCTAAAGCACTTTCTCTCTCACCGACGATCGCTTTCAAGTTATCTTCTGAAAGTGACAACGCTTCTTCCAGTGACCTTTTCGACTCCGAGTGAAGAGAAGCTTCCTCTCGAACTTTACGCAGCTCTATTTCTACATTCTCCTTGGCGATTTCCATTTCGGTCTTGTCTTCGGCAAGCCGGGAAATCGTAGTCTCTGCCTCTGTCAATGACTCTTCCAATGACTGAATCTTTGCCTCGGCTTCTTCGAGCTTTTCGGAAAGAGCGCTTACATTTTCTCTTACGTCCGCCAATTGTTTATCCAAAAGTTCCTTGGCGTCCTGACACTCATTGCTATACTCTTTAAGCCAGTTTATCTTCTCCACGGGCTCTTCAAAAACCAAATCGACGGGTAAAACAATGCCGTCAATCGATCCGATTACTCTCTGCAGCGCGTTATTACTCTCCGATAAGAAAGTCTCGAGCTCGTCTCTTTGTTGTTTTATCGATGCAAGATCCATCTCTAAGTTTGGGATACGTTCTGTTTCAGTGGACAAGCCAATGATACGGTCCTTGTGCTCGGCAAGTTCTGATTCTCTCTGCTGGAGCTGAATACCGATCTTCTCGATCTCCGAGTTCTTCTCGTCCAGTTGAAGTTTCAAGTTTTCCCGGTCCTGAACCAGTCCCTTTCCTCTATTTACCGCCGTGGTTAATTTCCCTCTCACTAGCTTAATTTTCTCCTCTGATCTTTCGAGCTTTTTCTGCAGCGACTCATTTT
The DNA here is from genome assembly GCF_054948205.1 of Urtica dioica subsp. dioica. Taxonomy (NCBI): domain Eukaryota; kingdom Viridiplantae; phylum Streptophyta; class Magnoliopsida; order Rosales; family Urticaceae; genus Urtica; species Urtica dioica. The sequence goes on from NC_142758.1 coordinate 49,280,690, forward strand.
CTAGAGACAATGTCCTCAGATCATTCGAGAGAGAATCGAGTTGTGATCTGATTGGCATCTCCTCTTCAAGTACAAGCTCGCACAGCGTAACTTCCTGATTCTTAATGTACAAGTAACTGATAACTTTTTCAAACAGCTCAGCATCGATGCCTGAAGATCCCTCTGAATCTCCGCTTTGCTCTTTAATCTTCGCGAGGAATTTCTCGAAAAGTGTAGCAGCGTCCGAAGACTGAGAGACTCCTTCGTCATCCGTCGCAATTCCCGAGGCTTCGAGTAACATCTTCACTAGGCGAACCCTCTCCAGCGAGAGTTGGTTCTCTCTTTCGGAAATCTCTTCGTACTTTATCGCCAGGTCATCCAACTTAGCCTGAAGATTATGCTTTGCCCGAGATTCGGCTGAAAGTGAATCGGTCAAGCGGTCAATCTCTTCTTGCATCGCGTTACATTCGGATTTGACTTGGTTCAGCGACTCGATAACCCAATGCACTTGAGCTTCCAATTCAGCAGATGAAACGGTTTCGGGTAACTGAACTGTAGACAGAGCGTCTTTCACTTTGTGGAATTCTGCCTTGAGACCTTGCGTTTCACCGAACTCGTCGACGATCCATCTACACCTCTGGACGACATCCATCGACAGAAGTTGCTCGGGTATAATACCACTCTCGGACATCATTTCTTCGAATTTCTTTAGCGCCGCGTTTTTCTGAACAAGTGTCTCCTGCAACGAGTCAACCAAGCCCTCGGTCAACTCGGCAGCCTCGAGAGCCTTGGACTTCTCCGCCGACTCCAACGCGAGTTTCTCGAGCTCGCCCGTTTTCTCGGCCAAAGACTGCTTCAACGAGTCCCTCTGTTGCACCAGCGCTTTACCTTTGGTTACGGCCATGGTGAGTTTCTCTCTGAAGTTACCGCACCGAGTCATTTCCTGCTCGAGCTCCGTTTTTGTCTTGCCTAGTTCGGAAGTCAGATCATCGAGCTGTTGGACCAGTTTCTTGTTTTCGTCTTCATATCGGCTGATTTTCTCGCCAAATTCCGACTCCTTTCTCCCGAAATCGAGTACCACTCCACGGGCGGAGCCGAGAAACGTCGCCAAATCCTGCGACCCGAAATCCGAACCGGCCTCAGAAAAGCTCTGTCTCAGCGTATCGATCTCGTAAAGCATCATATTATACCTCTCGGCCAACATATACGTGCCTCTTTCGACGAACACCAATTTTCCGGCGACGGAATCATCTACAAGTTCCTGTGGATCGATGACTCCAGAATAGTAAGCTAGCAATCTATTAGTTACCATCTCGATATCCGATACTGCGAACCCGGAAACCTTTGCGTTGAGCTCTTCGATCTCCCGATTCTTCTCAAGTACAACGGCTTCAAGCTCGCTTATCGTGGCCTCGTTTCTCAACCGCTCTTCGAGAGCGCTTTTGACCATCTCCGAGCACTCATTCACCGCATCATTCGGATCGATCTCAGCTTGACCACCAAGGAGTACTTCTCGGTTGACGAGCCCTCTAAGCTCGTTTCTGAGACCCGAAATTTTTCGAGAAAATGCCTCTCTCTCTACCTACATAACAACAAAACTTAACATTAAACATGAAATCGATTACATTTTCTAGTCCTTCATTTTATCTAACAGCCACATTAAGCATAGCCCAAAGAAATCTTACCTTGTCCGTGGCCAATAAACCTTCTGGGCCGCGATTCTCCACCTGAAAATGAACTTTTTCCTCGAAGTCCTCATCGGTTTCTGCGGCCACGAACGCTTCTCTGATGTCGAGATTTCCGACCAACTCGTCCGGGCAATCGACGAACATCTCTTCCTTCCCCGCATCCTCGGTCACTCTCGAATCATCCTCATCTCCTCCTAAACTCCTCAATTCCTAAAATTCCACAGAACAGCAACAACAAAATTTCAGTTCACAAAAAATGCCAAATTCTCAGCATTGATTTCAAGCCTCGTTACCTGATTATCCGATCCGCCGAGATCACCATCGATCCCATCTCTCGAAGATTCGACATGGACAAAACCATCCGGAGATTCCGGCGACTGGACTAGCTCCGGCGAGGGATCCGATAAGCTCACCTCCACCGCCAGAGAAGCTCCGTCGACCAACTCCGTGTCGCGACTATCAGCCATTTCAATCGCTCATAACCCAAACGCTCGCTCGAATTCGAATCCTGAGCTGAAACGAATCAAAATCCACAATCTCCGAGATCGCAAGAGATTGTGTGAGAAGTGCAAACCCTAAACACTGGAATCGAATGTGCGAAATGGAGAAATTTGGGGATGAAATAGATTGTGTTGGTAAATCGAATTTCTGATTCTGAATCAGAAGAGACAATAGCAATATATTCCCTCTTTTCTTTTCTTATTATGATTATGATTTTGACTTTTTTTTTTTTTCATTACCGTTTAGTTAAAGAGTCCAACTTTAAACCTTTTTTTTTTTTTTTTGGAATTTGAGAGTGAGACAAGTCATCCGACACAACACAAGCACACGAGTTAATCTTTTTGGTAAGTTATGAAACCAAGAAAAACAGAAGAAAAAAAAAATGATAAGAATCATTATAAGGTTTGATTTGGTATTATTAAAATAGATTCAGATATGAAAATAACTGAGTTTCCTTTTTTTTTTTTTAAGTTCTTGTAAACATTTACTTCAAAACAGATATGTTGTAAATGTAATGATGCATTTTCCTCGTAACGTGTAACATTGTAGATGAACCTTGAAACCGTGAAATATCCTTGTCATTTTTCAAAGTTAACTTTCTTTTATTTTTTTGAAGGAAGTGAACTTTAACGTCTAATAATAATAAATAAACGTCATGACAAACGACGCTAAAATAAATGTCGTATTTTGGAAACTATTAGTGTCTATTCATCTTTATTAGAACATCTCCGATGTAGATGCAATTTTTTTATGAAAAATGCATCTTTGCATCGGTGAACAATATTTTACTGCTCCAACTCATCTCTATTTTATATTTACTTATAGAATATTCTGAGTATATTTTACATATTTACCCAAAATAATTATTTTTTCATATCACCAAATTTATATATATTTTTGGGCAAACTAGCAACGTAGCCATTTTAAAACGTGGGTTTTAAGATTTAGCTCACGTTTGGTAAATTTTGTAATCTAACTATTTACTGAAATTTACGACTATGAAATATCGAATATACCATTGTGTGTTTTAAATTCATGAAAATAAAACAGTCGCCAACGTTTGAGTCCTACTAATAAAAAAGTCAACAATGTCATCAGGCTTAGTAAATGTTTGGATTCAAATTTGAATATTTAAAAAGAAAATCATTAATGAATATAATATATGAAACAAATTAAATATTGATTGAAATAAGTAACTGTGAATCATCAGTAAATTTTCGTTGATTTTTATTTATAAATTATGAGTTTTTCAAATTTTAGGAATGTAACAATTATAATTTTTATGCCTATTACAAACATTTTTCATACATTCAAAATAAAAAAATAAAATATAAGTACTCCCTAATTAAGGAGATATATTCGTGTGCATTGAAAGAGAAATTCAATGAAAATCAAATTTATCAAATCAAAGAAACTAATTGACCTACAAAACAGGAAATAAAAATATGATGGAATAACTTCATATAACGTGTAATAAATAAACGAAAATAAACCAAAATAAATAGACGATTTTACCGGCGGTCAAAAAACGTTGGCTACATGAGATATTCAGCCGACTTTTAAACAAATGATAAACATGTAATTTGCTAAATGACTAATAAAAGCCACATCATCAATTATGGCTATGTTTGAAACTTAGCTGAAACCTTGGCTAGATTGTAGTTTCCACATTTCAAGTGGCTTAGTCCGTGTAATTTTTTTGTATTTTTTATGTACAAAAAGGCATGAAATAAAAAATTTATTTCTCTATTACATAATACATGCTAATTTATTGATCGATAAAAAGTATATAAACTAAAGCATTACATTTCTCAATGATAAAAAAGATATACGCCACAACAAAATACATATCAAAACACTAAATTTAAGAAGTTGAATATTGTTCCTACAAATGATCTATCAGTGCATCACGTAAGGAAAAATGTGTATCTTTGTCTCTGATTTGGAGGATTTAATGCTTATTTTTCACATTACTTGCTAGAATTTCATATAAGTTTGATAGCATAAAATCATGAAAAAGTATTTTTAAGGTTTTTTCGTTTTTTTTTTTTATATTTTGTTAATTTTATTTGAATTGTCTATGTAGTAGTATTGTGGTTTGATTGCATTTGTTTAAATTTTTTTTTTTTTTTTTAATGTTTTTGTTATTTTAATTTAATTATTTATGTAGTGGTGTGGAGTGTGGACAATAAATGGTTATTCCGTGTCACTTTTCCATGTTTCTTTTAGCAAAATGTCACCTTTTTCACTAGTTAAGAACGTGACACGTTAATTGTAATTTATAAAGATGACAAATTTTTTTTTTGAGAAAGTTACGTCTAGACTCCAAATCAAAATGTTTTTAATGTCATATTTTTTTTTTTTCATTCTCCTTCAGATTCACAGTCCATAAAGGACAGCAATATATATCAGTTCGACGAGTGTTTGACATGCATTTGATGGCTTTCATGGCTCGTAATACCAAGGCCGGCCCAAAATACTACACGACCTTAGGCAAAAATAAAATTGAGGTCTTTATTTTAAAAGCATATAAAAAAAAAGTGGGTCTTATACATAATTTTTTTTATTTTTGAGACTTTTTTTAAAAAAAATTAAAGCTTTTTTATATTAATTTTTTCACTAAAAATTTGAGGCCTTAGGCCATGGCCTAAATGACCAAAGGGTAAGGCCGGCCCTGCGTCATACGTACGCACACAGGATAATGCAATCAGACTGCCAAAGACATTTAAATGTATTTGATGAGCAAGTTCCGAGGCTGCCATTCACACCGTTGCTTGCGATCGTGCCTCGATCCACGTAGTTCAACATGTTTATCACACAAAATATAACAAGAAGCCTGAAAAAACAAATTAAATCGACTAAGCGAAACCTTTTGGGCGTGAACCAAGAAGGACCAGACGGAGAAGGAGCTGAGATCGCCATTGCCTTCTCCGTTGAAGGTTTGGGAGCCTGACATGGTTTTTCTGGCTCTTCCTCTCCCACCAATGAATTACAATTAATTTAGATAATAATTAAAAAAACTGAGAAGAATGAGAGATAGAATCTTTATAGTCAATTGTGCGTTACTTTTAAAAAAATAGCCAATTGTGCGTTAAAACTTTGTTTTGAAAGGCACACAACGAGAAGAGGTTGCATAGACTTTAATGTTTCGTCTTTTCAAGTCTTAAATCATAGACTTTTGATTGACCACTTCTCATTTCAGGCTTGCTCGAGGGTCTATTGTGGATAGAAGAAATTTATTTCTTTAATGGTTAGCGCACCAAAAAGATTGGTTAGGATTCTTTATCTTAATGACGTGTCGACTTAACATTGGTTAAAAACAAAAAGGAATAGTCTATGAATAGTAAATAAGCATTCTTGCTTATTATAATATATATATATATATATATATATATATATATATATATTCATTTTAATATATAATTTTAGATGCGGTTTTGAAAATGTTATTAGATAAAATATAAACGTCTCGTTATATGTTAATCATAATGTCATGATGATAGTTCGATGGTAAAATGTAGTTCCTAAATCTATCTCTAGGTTGGTGTTCCTATTGATCTCATTAAATCGTCTCTTATAAAGGGATCACCCTTGAAACGTCTTCTTAAATGACGTACTTAAAAATAAATGAGATTGTTGCAGTAATTGCAAAAAACAAAATCAAGAACTTATAGTCTCTTGAATTGTAAGTAAATACAATCTAACCACGAGATTCAACACGGAATAACAAAAACACAATTTTATACTGGTTCGGTAATTTGTCTAAGTTCAGCCTTGATCTAGCTCCAATAATTTTCACTAATCAAATGAAAATTACAGAGCACAAGAGTTTTCAATTTGAGCCGAGATTTTTATCTTTCATATCCCTTACACATTAGGACAAAAAAGAGCATAATACAAGAATTCACTCAGAGTGCTCTCAATCCCTCTAAAACTCTCTCAAAATACTCTTTAATTGTTTCTCTCTTTTCCCTACCCTTACCGGCTATTTATAAAACATGGCGATTATTTTCTATGGTGTATGATCCATTTGTCGAGTCTCTTGTTTTTTTTTATATTTAAGACCTAAACCGAATCAACTCCAAATCTCGAGCTTTCAAGTTTTTCAACTGACTTCCCATACTCGCACTAATGCATCTAAACGTTAAAATGTGATCAATATTGATATGAACTCGCCGGAGGAATTTTTCGAAGTTCGAATTTGATCAGACCGTCTTCCGAAAGGTTCGGATATAGATAAAGTTTTCGTCTTCGAAACCTTTGAATTTAGATAGATCGAATGATGCCACGATGACTTGCGAAGTCCCCGTCGATGAATCGGACAAATGCCACAAGAATTTCGAATACAAATTCTTGATAAGTTCTAGAGCTAAGAGAATCTTCTCTAAACGCACAAACACACTTTTTATTTCTTTAAAATCTTTCAATTTACTTGAATTTACAAAACTATTAATAAAAAAGATAACTTCCCCTAAAAACACTCATTATACATATTGCAATAACCACAAATTAATTAACAAAATAAAACCCCCCATGAAATTAATCCACCTAAAGCAAAATGCAATTAAATGCATGAGAGGTTACGTAAAGACTTAAAGAAGGACAAAAAAAAATCTCAAAAAACACCAAAAAAATAATAATAATAATAATAATTAACGTAAACGTCCAAAATATTACTGAGACCATCGACTTTTTTCTTCACGTTTTGATGTCCTCGTCAAATATCCAACAGAGTTTAATGTATCATTACTCGAGCAACACTCGAACCATTCAATTACTCGTGAACTAATAAAAAAATCTCAGATAAACTGAGATCAAGTTTTGCCTCCGAATTCATAATCTCAACCGCCCCATTATTTGTTGATTTAACGTGTGTTATCTCCGGCGACAATACATTTGATTTCCCTGAAGTTCTGTGGTGTCAATATATATAGGAGTGTGTAAGATTCTATCTTCAATGATCATTACAGGATCAGTACCATTTATTGATAAAAATCCTTAACTACTTTGGATGATATGTAAATCTCAACATACCAAAAAGAAATAGAAAAAGAAGGGGAAACAAAAATTATATTTATATATAATATTATTACATACTTTTTTAGTACATAACTCGTAATCTCCCCGTGTGAATGGATTCTGATCTTAATTCCTTTTTCATGGCTGGTATCATCTTCGACTAATTACAGCGAAACCTATAATTATAACATACTAAACAAATGAACAAACATAAAAAAAAACCCCTCTAATTAATGACATTTTCCAATTTGTTTTTAATTACACCCGCTCTAATCTAGCGAACCATGAAGAGAGTCACTGCTTCATTCAAGGATCTCGAAAAAAAGGAGCGTATAGAAAATAGCCAACGTGTCATGTTCTTAACTTCTTACTATTATAATTATATACATACCATAAAGGATATACATATCATATTTTTTGTAATCTCTGGCCATGCAGAGAAGAAGTCTCCTACGAACGTGGAGGTTCATACGTAACTCACTTAGCCATGCACTATAAAACCAGACCTCTTCATTAATATTTCATAAACACAGAAAAAAAAACCACAAAATACATATAATCTCTCTCTCTCTCTCCCTCTCAACTTATTCTTTTTCTTCGAGTGTATATATATTTAAATATAATTTGTATATACAAAGCAAGCAAGCCATGCAAATGGCAAAGATGAAAACCCTAGTACCGACTTTTCTTATCTTCTTTAACGTGTGTTCGTTGGTCTCGCTGACCTTTGCTCACAACCATCCAACACCGCCGGCTCCGGCGACCACTCCGGACCCTTACGGCGGTACTCCGTCGTACGGCTCTGGTTCCCCACCGGCACCGGTGAAGACTCCTTCCCCGCCGGTAACTACTCCGCCGCCGCCGGTGAATACTCCTTCTTCCCCGCCGCCGACAGTGAAGACTCCTTCCCCGCCGGTGACTAGCTCCGGTCCTCCGCCGGCGCCGGCGTCGAAGGTCCCGGACTATGGTTCCTATGCCCCTCCGGTGAAGACTCCGGCTCCTTCTCCGTCTCCGCCGGCGAAGACACCCTCTACTCCGAGTCCGAGCACTCCTCCGGCGAGCCCGCCTCCGTCGGAGACTTCTCCGCCGGCTCCGGCGGTGTCGGGCCGACCTGCGGCGTCGAGCGGCGAGGGGGACTTCAAGAACTGCTTCTCGTATGTCTACGCTTTCGGGGACTCGTCGACCGATACGGGAAACGGATACGCGGTCGGAGGAGTCAAGAGCTACACCTACGGCGGTGGCAGCGCTGACGTGGAAGCCGGAGCCACCGGCAGCAGCGACGACAGTGGTGACGTGGAAGCCGACGGCGGAGCTTCCGTGCACAAGAGCTTCGAGATCGGAAAAGATCGGAGCTCCTCGTCGTCCATGGGAGGGCGTCGGTTCTCGAAGTCGCACCGCCACAGTTACTCGAAAACCTACCAAGGAAGCCAAGGAGGCCTGAGTTACTCGAAAAACCGCCACACCGAGATCAGGAAATCCCGCGGAGCGCACTTCGATAAATCCGTTGGAGGATCAGTCGGGGGACTGTCAAACGGTTTGCGATTCGGAGCGGACAAGAACGTGAACGGTGGAATCTCGAAATCGGCGGGGCTCAGCGTCGGTGCAGACGTTGGGGTTAGACAATCGTTGGGAGTCGGTGGAGGTGGACGCGGCGGCGGCGTAGCCAAAAACTACCACGCCGAGATCGAAAATTCCTACGGCGGGGGCGACAACAACGGCAAACATGGTTCCCACGGTGTTGAAGCTCGAAAACTCACCTTTTTCTTACCGGGGCAGAGCGCTCATATTGGGCAATCTTTCGGGGGAATGGGAGGTGGAGGATTCGACTTAGCGAGATCCTTCGGGATTGGGGTAGGCACGGGCGCAGGCGCAGGCGCAGGTGCAGGTGCAAACGCAAACTCAAACGCAAACTCAAACGCAAACGCAAATGTTGGCGGAGACGTATCAAACTCAGGAGGCGGAGAAGTCGAAATCTCACAATCCATTGGGGCAGACACAAGCGGAGGTGCAAGCACAGGCGCAAAAGTGGGCACAGACGGAGGTGCAAGCACAAGCGGAGGTGCAAGCACAGGCGCAAAAGTGGGCACAGACGGAGGTGCAAGCACAAGCGGAGGTGCAAGCACAGGCGCAAAAGTGGGCACATACGGAGGTGCAAGCACAAGCGGAGGTGCAAGCACAGGCGCAAAAGTGGGCACATACGGAGGTGCAAGCACAAGCGGAGGTGCAAGCACAGG